>NC_056733.1:649601039-649686039 GCF_019279795.1 Protopterus annectens | reverse complement strand
GTTTACCATGGTGCAAATAGCAGAAACGAATGCTGTGGCTTATCCACTTAGAAATAGTCTGCTTTGATATAGCCTTCCCCTCTGACCCTGCAGCAAATGCTACCAGTAGTTGCTCAGATTTTCTTAGAGATCTGGTCCTGTTTAAGTATAATCTTAGTTGTCTGTGTACATCCAATGAATGCAGAATCCACTCCCCCTTGTTCTGCGGACTTAGGTAAAATGTTGGCAAATGAATGGTCTGGTTAAGAGCCACACTGGATACCACCTTAGGCATAAAAGAAGGATTGGTCCTGAGGGACACCCTGTCCGGGTAAAATATAATAAAAGGCTCCACAGCCATGAGAGCCTGTAGTTCTGAAACCCTTCTTGCTGAAGTGACTGCCAAGAGAAAAGCTGTTTTCCAAGATAGAAATTTTACATCCGCAGTAGCTGCTGGTTCAAAAGGAGGCAGGGTGAGTTTTTTCAGCATGAAATTGAGGTCCCATGCAGGAGTTGGAGATCTTCTTGGAGGCCGTAAATTTTTGGCCCCTCTAACATACTGTTTAAGCAGAGGATGAGAAGAGAGGGGAGGCTCTGTGTTGTAATGAGCCGAGATGGCATAGGCATGGATTTTTATTGAAGAAAAAGATAGGTCCTTGTCAAGCATCTCAGTCAAATTTTGTAAAATCTGAGGAATATTGGGCTTTCTGTGTCTGTTCCTTGTGCTTGGTTCCAAGCACAGAATCTCTTCCATTTATCAGCATAAGATTTTCTAGTACTAGGCCTTCTGGCTTCCAAAATAACATCCATCACAGATTTACTGAGAAGTGTTGTTTGAATAATTAAATGATCAGCCATGCTGCAAGGTTCAGAGTTTGGAGCAGAGTGTGCAGAATTTGATTGTTCTGCTGAGACAGTAGATGAGGTATTTGAGGCAAGTACCAAGGGGGAAATTGAGACATATTCCTTAGAAGTGGGTACCAGTGTTGTAGAGGCCAGTCCGGTGCAACTAGGATCATTTTTCCTGTCTGACTTTTAGTAAGATCTTGGAGAGAAGAGGCAGAGGGGGAAAGGCATAGACTGATAGGTTTTTCCAACTAAAGGATAGGGCGTCCACTTTTCATGCTTTTTTGTGATGAATTCTTGTGCAGAATTTGTCCAGCTGATAATTTTGTGGAGAGGCAAATAGATCTAGGTCTGGGCTCCCCCATTTCCGTGCTAACATGCTGAAGATTTGTGGATCCACTTTCCATTCATATGGGTCCATAAGATTTCTGCTTAGGTCGTCTGCCAGAGTATTTTGTTTTCCTGGCAGGAATTGAGCTTGAAGATGTATTTGGTAAGTCAAAGCCGTGTTCCACAATGTCATGGCTAGTCTGCATAGGGGGTAGGAATGTGTACCCCCCCCCCTGCTTATTTATGTACCACATAACCATGGTGTTGTCTGTCTTTATCAGTAGTTGTCCTGGATGAAGCAAGTCCTTGAAGGCTGTCAGAGCATTTTGAACAGCTAGCATCTCCTTCTGGTTGATATGCAGATGCATTTGTTTTGGGCTCCATTTGCCCTGAATGCATCTCCCCACCACGTGGGCCCCCCAAGCATAGTCTGAAGCGTCTGTAGTTAGGGTTTGGGTGGCAGGGGGTAGAGTGAAAGACACCATGCGGCAAGAAAGACTGAAGAAAATGGCGTCGGCTGCATCTTTTATACCCCCTGACGACCTGACATCAGGGAAGAGGCGACAGCAACTGACACAGGACCCAAGAATTTGGAATTCAAGCCGACTGAGGGCAACCTGCCAGCAGGATAACCCAAATGTAATGACTGCAACAGTGAAACACGAAGAACATCTCCTGTTGTAGGCAGGGAATGAGAGGTATCATTGTTTCCAGGCTGTGACCATGTTAGCTCCATAAACTTTTTAGGTACCATTGAAGTTTCCTCATATGCAGTCTTGCATATGGAATTAGTAGAATGCAGGATGCCATGAACCCCAAAGCCTGCAGAATTTGTCTTGCAGATAACTGGGTTTTTGTTGCCATTTGTTTGAAGTATATTGTCAGTTGCCTTTGTCTGGCGTAAGGTAAGCCATCTGGGCAGTTGTATTCAAGCTTGCATCTAGGAATGTAATTATTTGAGAGGGTATCAGTTAGGATTTCATTTCATTTACAGTGTACCCCAGGCATGTTAAAAGCCTCTTTTACAAATACCAGATGTTGAAGAAGAGTGTCCTTGTCCTCTGCTTGAATGAGACAGTCGTCCAGACAAGGAAAAATTTGTATACCTCTTTGTCTGCAGAATGCAATTAGTGGTGCCAGGCACTTTGTAAAGACCCTGGGTGCAGTAGATAAGCCAAAGGGCAGTGCAGAGAATTGATAATGCAAAACACCTGCCTTGAAGCGGAGGTATCTTCTGCATGATTCCCTTATTGGGATATGCAGGTATGCCTCTTTTAAGTCTAGAGTCACTAACCAAGCATTTCTGCCCAGCATAGGCAGTAGCTGTTGTAAAGTCAGCATTTTGAATTTTGGAATGTCCAGGAACATGTTCAAAATCGATGAATCCAGTATCGGACACCAAGAATGGTCTTTTCTGGATACCAAGAAGAGTCTTGAATAAAAACCTGGTCATTTTTCCTTTTCTGGTACTGGTTGAATAGCCCTCACATCCATGAGGGACATAACTTGTTTCTGAGCCTCTGCCCACTGATTTTGTGGCAGATCTGGCCATCCGTTTGGAATTGGCAAAGTATGGAAATTAAATCGGTACCCCTGCGATACTATGTTCAATACCCACTTGTCCTGGGTAATTAACTGCCACTTTTTTACATGAAGTGCTAGTTCTCTCCCCAAGGGGGCTGCCAGAAGATAAGTGCTTGGTGATGGTAAAGGAAAGCCATTGAGACTGCTTACTTTAGGGCTGTCCTTTGTTTCCTCCAGATTTGGAGGTGGAGGCACCCCATTGCTTTGACCTGTAAGAACCCTGTGATTGGTATCTGGAGCCTTTTGAGCACCTGGATTTGCCTCGAGTGGCTCTGTTGGACACCGGAAAGGACCAATGTTTAGTAGGTCAGTGCCTACTGAACCTGGGTGGCTGCACTTGCAAGAAAACTTTTACAGTTTGCATAGATTTAGCTTTATCTTCCATTTTCTTTAAAGCCTCTTCTGCCTTATTACCAAACAGAGTGTCATGCTGCAAGGGAGCATCCAACAATTTAGCTTTAACATGATCAGGCAGATTTTGTTCCTTGAGCCAGGCATACCTTCTAATCACAGATCCAGTAAATGCGGCCCTGCAAGAGGCCTCCAAGGAATCAAAACCACATTGCAAAGTATGCTTTCCAACCTGTTCTGCTGCATGCAATAATTCCTGTAATTCTTTATTTTCCACACAATCAGAAATCAACATCATTTTCTGTTTCAGTAGGCCCAGAACATGCTGTTGATATTTAAGCAAATTAAATTGGCAGTTTAAGGCTCTGATTGCCAAGGTAGCAAACGTATAAAACCTTCTTTCTCCATCTATCCAGCACCCTGGAATCTCTATCAGAGGGGTTAGGAATTTTGGCTATAGAGGCCTTAACACCCTTGGGACCCTGTGAAATATTCTCAGGGTCAGCAGCATTGTGTGGGTCAGGAACCCTGTAATATCTGTCCGGCTTACTAGGAGCCAAGGTAGGGAATCAGGAGCCATGCTTGATTTCGAAAACACATCATCAACCAATGTCTAATACAGGAGGTATAGCCAAAGGCCTATGCTTTGAAAGAAGAAGGTAATCTGTAAGCCTCTTTTTTGATTCAGAGAAGTCCTGACTTTCCCAGTGAAAATGTTCCCTTAAAGTATGCAAAGTTTCACCAAAAGAGTAATCCTCAGGTGGAGAAGCAGATGGGATGGATTCCTCTGCATCAGAATCCTCATAGGGTGGAATGGAAAATTCCTGATCAGAAGAGGAATCAGAAGAAATGGAAACCTGATCTGAATATTCATAATCAGTGCCTTGCCTAGGCCTCTTAGTGGGGGGGGGGGGGGGTTGGGAACCCCTGATCAAGGTAATTAAGCCCTCAGCCATTTTGATCATCTGTTTTTTAGGCATAGGGGCCTGAGCAAGTGACTCATGCATCGTTTTTTTAGACATAGAAGATGCTTTTGACCTTGTTTTTGAAGCTAGCGTCAGTTTTATATAAAAATGTTGAGGCCTGAAAACACCCTCAGAAGCCAGTGCCTGCTCAGCGGCTCTGTAACCATTCAAGGGAGAGACATTCGTGGGTTTAATACTCTGAGAATCTCGCGGCATACCGGACTCCGCATGGGTCTCGGTAGAGGCCTGCGACTCAAAAGTAGCGGGTATCAGGGCTGCAAAAGCGCCTCACTGAGTACTGGCAAACCGGCGATTGGCTTAGGAGAAACTTCGTCGGTTTTGGACCTCAATGGTCTCTCTCTGCCTTTTTCTTTGCATTTTTTGTGAACTCCCGTAGTCGGAATATTAACAGATGACATTTAGGGATAATTAAATCTTGATCCAAAATATTTAGAAGCAAAACTATACCGACGCTTAATAGTACGTTGGTTAAATCTAGCACAAAACCGACAACAAGGCACGTTATGATCTGGGCCTAGGCAAGGAATACAGTATAAATGGAAATCCTTATGAGGTATTTGCTTCCCACAAGTAATGCAATTATTAACTTTTACTGACATCGGTAAGGAGCAAGAAAAAGTTTCCCCAACGGGGTACTTAGCTTTAGTTTGAAGACTTCGGTTCTGAAACTCAAATGCGAAAATTTCAAGAGTCTGCCAACCAGCACTTGCGAACTGCTTCTGCTTCGGGCACCGCGCGGCAAGAAAGACTGAATAAAATGGCGTCAGCTGCATGTTTTACACCCCTGATGACCTGACGTCATGGAAGAGGAGACAGCAACCGACGCAGGACCGAGGACTTTGTTATTCAGGCCGAATGAAGGCAACCTGCCAGCAGATTACCCTAATGTAATGACTGCAACAGTGAAACACGAAGAACATCAAAGACATTGAACTGTTTCAGGGAATCCTCCAAGACCATTTTCAACATGAAGTAAGGGTTCTTTCCAAGAGATGCACACCTCATCAGTCAGAAAGACCAGATATGTCTTCCTTTACATGACTCGAATACTTGCCATAATGACTCCATCAACAGATCTTCCTTTATTCCCCAATTCCCTGTCCCCTCTCTTCCCTCTTAATTTCCCTCACTTCTCTTCAAAGTTCTCTACACCCTTCTTTAACCCCTTCCACCCTCCCTCTCCCTACTACACCCCTTCCTCTACTTTCTTTTACATTCACTCCTAGCCTCTCCTCCCTGATACCAACTATTCTCCATGAACTCACCTGCCTAACTTCTTCCATCCAACATTCTATTCAACCTGAGACACACTGCACATTTTGCAAACAGCTTCTATGAGAGACATGAGTATTTTAGTTGCATCACTTATTGTATTACATTTAACATGCTTTAAGCAATCTGTTTTACTAAGACACTTTGTACATATCAATATATATATGTATTGTGTAACCTTGCGATGAACCTGAAAAATGATCCATCTAAATCTGTGTTCTACCCTGTCAACAGACAGGCAAACAAAGCTCCAAGTTGTACCATTCAAAGGTGACAGCAACAGAAAGCAATTTCCAAGCGTGGCTTTCGTGGCATAAAGGGATAAAGCCCAGAAAACCACAGTTTGATTAGCAGCTTGGATGCTGGAAGAGATGCGCAGAGGAGGGTATGAGTAAGTGGCAAACACCTGCTTGCCTCTTCTCTGGGAGGAAGTGGTGGTTCAGTGGCTGTTTTGCTGCACGCAAATGCGGCTTGCAGGCACAAAGGACAATCACAGATGTGAATTTGGCTTACCATACTGGTGATGGCAGACATCATTACCATGCGACTGCAAGCACACACGTAGGAGGAAGGCATAGTACTGCCTAGTGGTGACAAAAATGCCCACATCAGGCAGCAATGGCAGAGATTAGGACACAACAGAAAAAACCCTGATAGAGAAATGACACCCTCTATAATTGACTCTTTCCCTATTAGGAAAGGGAGTCTGACTAATCACAAAAGATATTATGGCCAGCAAGCAGTGGGAGGGGTACAAAGCATGCAAAAAATAAAAAAATCCAATAAACAAATTTCATCTAGGATGAAGTTCAAATTCCACATTGGAAATGTGTTCCTCCATGACAGACGGACATACAGCACTCTCTTAAGGATCGGCATGATGAGCCACTGCTAAGCCACAATTCTACATGCAAAAGGATCACAATAAGCAGAAACAGCGGACGGCCTAACTCTCCACATGGAGAAATCATCTGAGGTCTGACATATGACGGGTGCACTCTTATGAAAATGAGAGCTATTGACACTTGTAGACATAAGTCTGCCAAGAAAAGGACTTTATGTTAGCTTAAGTCACCTTACAGAGTCCCATTGGTAAATCCAGTGGAATGTGAGGAGGTAGGGTTTACATCAGCAACCAAGACCTTAGGTGAACCTGCTTAGGTGAGCGATACTCCACCCACGAGGAACATTCCTGCTAGGGCCAACAGGGCTGAAACCACACTAACTTAAACCACCATACCATGACAAACACAAGTTTAGACTTTCTTTTCTTTCCTGAACTCTGTGACTGGACATGGAATCAGTAGGAAAGCTGAAAAATGCAAACGGGAATCTCGCATGCCACAAGACAGAGCGTGTATGTGTCCACTACTACCCCACTGTTACCCTGCTGAACTGCTCAGAAATAATGGAAGGATGCATTACAGTAGCAAGGAAACCAAACTCTAATGTGTCTTACTTCTGGAAGACCCTGGTCAAATATAGCCTCTGTATCCAAAACTCCAGGACAGGAGTAGAGGTCTGGCACACAGCATCTCCCAGCTTATTCACCTCCCTGGGTATATGAACTACAGATAGCAGGATGACTTGTCTATGGCTCAGTACCAAACAAGGAGCATTTCTCTGTAACAGAGGGGAGAATAATATACTTCCATGTTTGTTTAGATAAACATCATACTTGTTGATTGACCAAAGAAAGACCCTGGAAGCAGTTGGCTCTCCAAGGCCATCATATCAATAGTACTGATCTCAAACCGGTTTCAAACCTCCTCAACAGGAAAAAGCACACTTCTTGTGGGATGTTGGAGACAAATGGTCTCCTCAGTCCACAAGGGAAGTGGCCATTTTCAAGATCTGCAATGATCTGGCTGCAGAATGAGAGGATCCACCAACAGAGTTAGAGACTTTGTACCACTCAAGAAGAACGTGGTGTCTCTGTAGACACGGACACCTCAAAGTCCAATGCAACAGAAACATCCACAACAGCACAATGAAGATCATGGCTGACATTCAGCCCAAAAGAATAATGACAGTCTGAACCTGAACCCTATACTGTGTCCGCACCCAAGAGGCTAACAAAGTGACATTTTGTGCCACCTCCACGATATAAAAAAAATAAAGATGCATAGTGTCTACCTCTGGCCAAATAGTATTTTTCTTCTGAGCTGTGATCTGAAAGTAGTTCTGCCAATCAGTGGTTCCACAAGGGACTGCACCCAAGGAAGAACCCAAAGGAAGGTTTTCGCCTTAGAGATCTTGGAAGAGGCAAACAGGATTATGTCATCCAGGTAGACTCCTGTTAGAACTGAACTAAATGTCTTTTTTTAAATACCCAGAGCTGTGCCAAAGCTTCTTTTACCTTTCAGAATAAAAGTCTTTATTCATTAAAAGTATGGTAAGGCTGGTTTATTATGAGGCAGACATAGTAATCCAACAAGATCCAAACAAGTCTTACATTTCTGAAACTGTCTCAAACAACACTACTGATGAACTGAAATCTGCAAGCAAATGTGAAACATAAAATGTAGACATAGGTCTGTTTTAATATGGCTCCATTTTTAGGCCTATGCAAAGAGAATACAGCATGTATGTAGGATTTATTCTGACAAAACTATACTTATAGGAATCCTTATCTTAGAAAACTTTTCTACTGCAAACTTCTGGCAACCATTCTCAGCACTTATGGAAGTAGAAGAAAACCTAATGGGCATCTATTTGCAATGAAAGTGGAGACCACCAAGAGTGAACCACAACCCAAAGGGCATCTCTTTGCATTGAAAGTGTGGTGCCTGCTCAGAGTGAATCACAAGAGTCACCAGTGTGGACTCAAATACTGGTGTGTGAAAAGATGTTTCTTTTGTCCAGTAGCACCATCCAAAAGCCTTGCAATAGAAAGGGCATTCCTGCCTCTAATGTGGCCAGAGCCAAATGCACCAGCTGTGCTGGACATGCTCTAGAAGATTAAGAACTAGGTGAATAAATTGATAATCGTTGAGACTAGAATACATAGGAGTAAAGCTCCTATTGTTCCTTTAAAAGTAATAGAGCCTCAACAGCCTCTTTCAGCACAGAACTAGGGATTGTTTTATGAACTCTGCTGAAAAAGACTGACCTGCCAACATAGACTTTTGTGGTAGATGATTTACAAGCTCCAGAAGGTGTTTGAAAGTGACCACAACCAGATTCACTGTACTTTATGATGATTCTGCAAACCAGGGTGAAACTGAAAAACTAACTCTCATGGAGAGTTTCAAATCACAGGACTGTAGCAGGAGAACTACAGAAATTATTCTTCGTGACTTTGCCAGTCAGAAGATTGGGAGGGTACGATTGTGTGTAATTTGACAAACTTCATTGGCTGCCAAGAAAGACTCACTTTATTTTAGTATTGACTGACTCTAGCAGTTGAAGGAGTCGATGTAGTCAAAACTGCAGCATATGCACAATATCTAGTAGTGCATAATACAGACAGCAACTGACAGACATCCTTGTTGAACTAAACCAGACGAGGTTGCCTAGCTGCTCCACTACCTTCCGCAACTTTCATCACAAAGAGAGCTAGAAACAGGAACATACTAAGATAAAAAGATGTACCAAGCCCCAATCTGTCAGCAAGGTAGACTCCCTTGCCACATATGTTCAAGTCTCTGCACTCATTGTACAGTAGGAAGGTGGCAAATTGTTATAATCTGTGGTACCTGTACTACATAATACTGATCACAAATGATGCAGCACTGGAATGCTTAGGGAGCCGATTCACGCACTCAGGTAGTGGTTTGTAAAGGATGGTAAAATTGGCTGGCAGGCAAAAGTCAAGGTGCCTCTAGGTTGCTCTGATGGAATCCCTAATGAGTGGCTCCAATGGTAGAAAGATCTTAAGCTCCTCAAGCTTCTTCCCCAGAAAGTCCACTGGCTGCTTTGTGGTGACCAGGGCTAGAAATAGTCTAAACTGTTTCCGTAAACCAGACAGCATCTCCAAAACATAAATTATCTACAGGAATAAACTCACTGTGCCTGTATTTCCCAAAGCCACTGATTTTATGACCCTCTTAATTCCCACATTATCCTGAGGGTGATAAATAACCATGACCCCTACTACCTTTGGATTTGACCCCATACAGAGGCAGACAAGCATGTGACAGACTGAAGCCTAGCAAATGGGGACTGGGAACCAGCACCAGAATATATGCCGGACTGAGGCAGCATGAGGAAAGGAGGGGATCTACCCTGGGCTTAGTGTGGATTGTAGCCATTATATACCCCAGGCGCTATGACGTTGGGGAAAGAGCGACATCAGCAGACGCCGGACCCAGACTTTGGAATCCGGCCGACCGTAGGGCTGCCTGAGGCAGGACAACCCATATGTGATGACTGCAGAAGCATCCTTGAAGGACATCACTTATTGTGCTCCCACACCTGCGACTCAAGCTACCATCAGACATCAAACATTTGCTTCACATCCATATACATAGGTATGAGCCCTAGTTATATGAACTCTCCTCAACCAAGGTTTGTTGGCCCAAGAAGGCCTAAGGACTAGTAGCAAAAGCAGAATTCCTGGTCCTCAGAAATCTGGTCCATGAAAAACGACTCAAATTAATTTCTGAGTAAAATGGTCACTCAAGGGCACCAGAGATTCACTCAAAGATAGACTGGATCAAGAAGGTATAGTTTTGTACCTACCATAAATGTTCGAGTGTTCACACTGCTGCAGCCATTACACTTGGGTTATCCTGCCGTCAGGCAGTCCCACAGTTGGCCAGAGTTCCAAAGTCTTGGTCCAGCGTCGGTTGCTGTCGCTTCTTCCCTGACCTCAGTGCACCAGGGGTATATAAAAGATGCATCCAACGCCATTTTCTTCAATTTTTCTTGCCCCAGATGCCAGGTGCCCCCAAGCAGGTAGGCAATACATATTGCTAATAAAAAATATACATATAAAATAAAAACAATACCTTCAATTACAAGCAAATACACCACAAAGGTTGTATAGGATAGAAAGGTATAGATAAGTCCAGCTAGTTCAGAGGGGATGGAGGGAGGGTAACCTGGAATGCAGCAGTGTGAACACTCGAACATCTACATTTATGGTAGGTACAAAACTGTACTATGTTCATCGTGTTACACTGCTGCAGTCATTACACTTGGGTAGAATCCCAAAGCTAAGGTTGGGTGGCTGGTCTATAAAGAGTAAGGATTGGCTATGAGGCCCTGCAGAACTGCAGTGGCAAATCCTGCTCTGGATTTAGAGTAAAGAGGCAGGTGGTAATGCTTGGTAAAGGTGTGCACTGAACTCCAAGATGCAGCCTCCAAAATTTCCTTGGTAGGTACTCCTCTGAGAAAGGCTGTTGAAGTGGCTGTTGCCCTGGTGCAATGTGGCCTAATGTTATTTGGGATCGATTCACATGCTGTGTGTAGCAGTAAAGAATACAGTGTCCTATCCATTTGGATATAGTCTGCTTTGAGATAGCCTTGCCCTGTGATCCTGTAGCATATGCTACAAACAGTTGCTCAGTTTTCCTGAAAGCTTTTGTTTCGTCCAAGTAGAAGCGTAGCTGCCTGTGTATGTCCAAAGAATGTAGAAGTTTCTCCCCTTTATTCTGCGGGTTTGGATAAAAAGTTGGCAAATGGATGGTTTGGTTAAGAGCTACACTAGATACCACCTTTCGCATAAAGGTAGGGTTTGTCCTTAAAGAAACCCTGTCCTGATGAAAAATTATAAAAGGTTCCCCTGCCATTAGTGCCTGTAGCTCTGAGACTCTTCGTGCTGAAGTTACTGCCAGGAGCAGAGCTGTTTTCCATGATAAAAATTTTAGACTGGCTGTATTGGCTCAAAAGGTGGCAGAGTTAGTTTTTCCAAAACTAAATTGAGGTCCCAAGTTGGTGTTGGTGCTCTCTGGGGCAGTCTTATGTTTTTAGCCCCTCTGAGGTACTGCTTTATCAAGGGATGAAAGAATAAAGGAGGATTCGTGTTGTAATGTGCTGAAATGGCAGAGGCGTGGATCTTAATTGATGAGAAGGATAGGCCTCTGTCCAGCATCTCAGTTAAGTATTGTAAAATCTGAAGAATGTTTGGAACAAGAGGGTCAAGGCTTTGAGCCTGGTTCCAGGCACAGAATCTCTTCCATTTTTCTGAGTAAGCTTTCCTGGTGCTAGGCCTCCTGGCCTCCCAAATGACATCCATAACAGCTTTAGAGAGAGATGTTGCCTATTTGACTAATGAATCTGCCATGCAGCCAGGTTTAGGGTTTTGAGCTGACTGTGCAGGATCTGATTGTTTTGTTGAGACAGAAGGTGTGGAATTTGATGCAAAATCCATTGTGGGCCTTGAGCTAAGTTCCTTAAGATAGGGTACCAGTGCTGGCGTGGCCAGTCTGGAGCAATCAGGATCATCTGTGGTTTTTCTTGTCTGGCTTTTAGGAGTACCTTTGAAAGGAGAGGCAGTGACAGGAAGGCATAAACTTTTAGGTTTTTCCAGCTGAACAAAAGAGCATCCACTTTCCATGCTTGTTTGTGATAAGTCCTTGTGCAGAATTTTGTAGTTGGCAATTCAGTGGGGAGGCAAAAAGATCTATGTCTGGGCATCCCCATTTTTGCGTTACCATGCTGAAGATTTGTGGATTCAATTTCCATTCGTGAGAGTCCATGACATTTCTGCTGAGATAGTCTGCCAGAGTATTTTTCTTTCCTGGCAGGAATTGTGCTTGCAGGTGAACTTGATACTTTAGAGCTGTGTTCCACAAGGTCATGGCTTGCCTGCATAGGGGATAAGAATGAGTGCCCCCTTGCTTGTTTATGTACCACATTACTGTGGTGTTGTCTGTCTTTAATAATAGTTGTCCTGGATGCAGAAGGTCCTTGAAAGCTGTTAGGGCATTTTGAACAGCCAACATCTCTTTTTGATTGATGTGAAGATGCATCTGATCTGTGGTCCACTTGCCCTGAATGCATTTTCCTGCCATGTGTGCTCCCCAGGCGTAATCTGAAGCATCTGTTGTTAGAGTCTGCCTGGCTGTGGGTAGGGTAAAAGGCTGACCCTTGTTTAGGTGACATGCCTGTGCCCACCATCGAAACTCCTGTTGTAGGCAGGGAATCACTGGTATTACTGCTTCTAAACTGTGAGAGTGTTGAGTCCAAACACTTTTTAGGTACCATTGTAATTTCCTCATATGCAGACTGGCATATGGTATTAGTAGTATGCAGGATGCCATGTATCCCAGGGCCTGCAGAATTTTTCTTGCAGGGAGATGGGACTTTTTTGCCAGTAATTGAAAATATTGACTTAGTTGAACTTGTTTGTCTGGCGTGAGGTAAGCCATCTGGGCCGTTGTATTTAAGCTGGCACCCAGGAATATAATCTGTTGTGAGGGCACTAGTTTTGACTTCTTTTCATTTACTGTGCACCCTAGAGAAATTAGCAACCTTTTTACAAACGCCAGATGCTGTAGAAGAATGTCCTTGGTCTCTGCTTGAATGAGGCAGTCATCCAGGTATGGATATATTTGAATTCCTTTTTGTCTGCAAAATGCAATTACTGGTGCCAGGCACTTTGTGAAGACCCTGGGCGCAGTAGATAAGCCAAAGGGCAGTGCAGATAATTGGTAGTGCATTGTACCAGCATTGAATCTGAAGTATCTTCTGCAATTTTGTCTGATAGGGACATGCAGGTATGCCTCTTTGAGGTCCAGAGTAACAAGCCAAGCCTTCTTGCCCAGCATGGGTAGAAGCTGCTGTAATGTCAACATTTTGAATTTCAGAATATCCAGGTAAGAGAATTGAAAGGTCTAGTATGGGCCTCCAGGCCTTGTCCTTTTTGGGGACCAGGAAGAGTCTTGAGTAAAGTCCTTGTCCTTGTTCCTGTTGTGGTACTTTTTGAATAGCTCTCATGTCCACGAGGGCTGAAATTTGTTTTTGTGCCTCTGCCCATTGATTTTGTGGCAGGTCTGACATTCCTTTTAGCCTTGGTAAAGTATGAAAGTGGAACCTGTAACCTTGAGACACAATATTCAGAACCCATTTGTCTTGGGTGATTGTTTTCCAATTTTGAGAAAAAAGTGCTAGTTTTCCCCCTAAGGGGCTTCCAAAAGGGAAGTGCTTGGCGTACGAATGGGAAAGTCATTGTGACTGTTTCCTGTAAGGTTGAGACTTGTCCTCACCTCCTTTTGGAGTTGAGGCGCCCCACTGTCGTCTGTTTGAGCCTTGGGGTTGAGATCTGCCTCTTGGGCATCTGTATCTGCCTCTCTGTGGCCTGTCTGACACTGGAAAGGACCAATTCTTTGTTGGACAATTTCTGCTAAATCGAGGTGGCTGTACCTGTAAGAAATCCTTGACTGTTTGCATAGATTTAGCTTTATCCTCCATTTTCTTCTGCCTTAACACCAAACAAGGTATCATGCTGTAAAGGAGCATCCAATAATTTTGCCTTAACATGATCAGGTAAACTCTGTTCTTTTAACCAAGCATGTCTTCGAATCACAGAACCTGTAACTGCGGCTCTACAAGAGGCCTCTAAAGAATCAAAACCACATTGCAGAGTATGTTTTCCCACCTGTTCAACTGCATGCAATAAATCCTGCATTTCTTTACAATCAGGAGCTTCTGAGCATGCAAGCATTTTCTGTTTTAACTGAGCCATTAAATACTGTTGGTACTTAAGCATGTGAAACTGGCAATTTAAAGCTCTTACTGCTAAAGTTGCAGAAGTGTATACTTTCTTCCCCCATCTATCCAAAGCTCTGGAATCTCTGTCAGAGGGTACTGGATTTTTTGCAATGGAAGCCTTAACCCCTTTTGGACCCTGGGAAACAGTTTCTGGATCAGCAGAAGGGTTTTTATAAAGAAACTTGTGAGAGTCAGGGACTCTATAATACCCATCTGGCTTAGCTGGTGCAGGGGGGCAAAGAATCAGGAGATAAGCTGGATTCAGAGAACACATCATCCACAATATCTAGCACAGGTGGAATAGCCAGGGGCCTGTGCTGAGTCAATAAAAGAAAAATCCCTGAGCCTTTTCTTGGATTCTGAGTAATCCTGACTTTCCCAATGGAAATGCTCCCTCATGGTATGTAAAGTTTCCCCAAAAGAATAATCCTCAGGAGGAGAGGCTGAAGGGATGGATTTTTCAGCATCAGAGTCCTCATAGGGGAGGTAGAGAGTATCCCTGGTCTGAAGAGGAATCAGAGGAAATGGAAACCTAATCAGAGGAATCATAGTCTGTATCCTGCCTAGGCCTTTTCTCAGGAGGGGGATGGGAACCCCTGATTAGAGTAATGCGGTCTTCGGCCATTTTAGGCATCTGTTTCTTAGGCATGGAGGACTGTCCAGGAGAATGCTGTACTTGTTTCTTTGTCTTTAATGGTATTTTTGTCTTGGCTGTTGTTTTAATGGTAAGTTGTGAAGGTCTGAAAACACCCTCAGAAGCCGATGCCTGCTCAGCGGCTCCGGACCCATCTGAGAGATTAGTTTCCGTAGGCCCAATACCTTGAGTTTCCAGAGGCCTAGTTGTCTCCACGTGGGAGTCGGAGGCGGCCTGTGGCTCTGAGGTAGCGGGTGCCAGGGGCTGCGAAAGCGCCTCACTGAGAATCGGCGACTGGCTTAGAAGAGGTTTCGTCAACGGTTTTGGACCACGGATGCCTGTCTTTATCCTTGTCCTTGCGTTTTTTCGGTATTGCGATCGTCGGTTGATCTGATGGCATAATATAATTGAACCTTCGGCCAAAGTAGTGCAAAGCAAAATCAAAACGTCTTTTTATAGTGCGTTTGTTAAATCTAGCACAAAACCGACAACTAGTGATGTCGTGATCAGGGCCTAGGCATGGAATACAGTAAGAGTGGAAGTCCTTATGAGGTATTTGCTTCCCACAAGAAATACAATTATTAACTTTTTCTGACATCGGTCTGAGGCAAGAAAAAAAGTTTCCCCAAAGGGGTACTTAGCTTTATTGGAAGACTTCGGATCTGAAATTCGACTTCAAAAATCTCAGGAGTTGGCCGACCGGCACTTGCGAACTGCTTCTGCTTCGGGCACCGCGCGGCAAAAAAGACTGAAGAAAATGGCGTCGGATGCATCTTATATAGCCCTGGCGCACTGACATCAGGGAAGAAGCGACAGCAACCAACGCCGGACCAAGACTTTGGAACTCTGGCCGACTGCGGGACAGCCTGACGGCAGGATAACCCAAGTGTAATGACTGCTGCAGTGTAACACGATGAGCATCTACAGCATGTACCCACCAGAGTGGAAGCTGATGAGTGCTTCCACTTATGCCAAGGCCCTCAACTAAAACAGGTACTGGTTAGGGTTCAAGGCCTCTTCAAAGATGTACTCACTGGAGGGCTTGAGAGGAAAGGCTTGGCAACAGACTTAACTCAAAGAAGTTCAGGCCTGGACCTGGTCTGCAAGTGGTTATCCTTGTGGTGATGCTCTAATTTAAGCCCAAACCTGTGACTGAGGGAGGTCATTCTACAGGTTTCCATGGAAAAGAGATCTTGATCACCACCATCTTCGTGAATCAAGCCAACAACCTTTTCCATCTTCAGTGTTAAGCAGCTGGGCTGAAATCCAGTGTCATGTACCTCCCAAGATGGCAGAGGCTTTATCTAGTAATCTGATGGCTTCATGGTCATTTAGTGTAATGCTTACGCTTGCCAGTGCAGGACTTTATTGACAACAGCAAGGACTGTGATACAAACAGTGGCATAAATGGAGTGGTGGGCTATGAGAAAGACGAAGCATATCTGCCTCAGTTCTTTACAGAATGTGTCACCTGGATGTGCTGATATCCTCGAATGTAGAATATGGTCGATAAAATGTTGAATGCCAAAAGGCTGAAAAGGAATACCCATATTGAGACCCATCTCTATGGGTCCTTGTCTTAAAATACTTTCTAATTTGTTCGGAAGCTAAAAATTCGTCTGCTTTCTTTTGAAAAGTTGATGCTGCAATGAATATAGCAGGAAATTCATGACTATATGTGTACAACATAAAGACAGTTTCTCCCACTTCAGTTCCAGCAGTGACTGCCTGCCTCTGATCATTAACTAGCCAGCTAACTACATAACTGTGCAAAGAATGTCTGCAACAAACTGACAAAGCATACACACTTTACTATAAGATATGGGGGAGACAGACTGAGTCATAAGGTGTACAGCCATGCAAGAACACAAACAACTTGTCCCCACAAGTGATGTCAAGTTGTCATGTTTGTGGAAGACTTCAGTAAGCTCAGTGTAAAGGCCACTAAGAGTTCTTTTGCCACCCAAAATAACAATTTACCTTACTGAAAAAAATACAAATTAATGCCAATTTTGGTACCTGATCCAATACCTATTTTTTCCTGTACTGAAGAGGCTGTGTAAGAAATTATTTTTAGTCTGACACGCCACACTAACCAAATTCTACCTTCCATAACAATACCCACACTCACACACTAATGTACTGTCAAGGAAAAATGCAAAAGCAGTACTGAATAAATACTTATTACTTTGTTGCAGCGGGTTACAGCTTAATGGTTAATACCACTAAATTAACAAGATATTTGTGGATTAGGAGGGAAAAAAACGATATCTACTAACATAGATATAGCATTACAAAGTAATTTTAGACATTCACTTATTCATTCATCCATTTTCCAAATACTTCCTTACCTCACTTAAGCAATGCAGGACAGCGGGAGCCTGTCCTGACTCTAACTCGGTGTAAAGCAGAAAAACAAATCCTGGATAGGATGCCAGTCTACTGCAGTACATATGCAATCACAGTTACACAAAGAAAATGTACCAATAATTTGGAGGGTTGCTTAATCGCCTATTGCATGTCTTTGGGAAGATCAAAGACAACTGAACATCCAACAAAAACTTATGCACACACAGGAAAGATGCATTGATTCTGCAATGATGGTACCAGTCCTAGGAGGTAATAACGCTAACCGTTCCACCACTGTGCTACCCATTTTTTTTTTTTTTTGACATAATCGAAAATATTAGAAAGTGCTCAGTCAGTATCGAAAAGACAGTATGCCATTGCTGAGCATGTATAAAAAGAGCACAATTGTACACACAACTTAAGGAAGGCAATATTATTCAAGCAGGCTCATTTATTCATTTACAATAAATGCTTAGTAGTAATCCTAAAATCAGAGAATGCAGTCTAATTCCTCTTTTCATCAACCCTGATATTCTAAATCATACTGTCACAAACAGCTTTAGTGAATTTGCTTTCATTACTAACTGTGTACAGGACCAAGTATGTAAAGAGCTCTCATGTCATTTTACCACTAGTAATGCTGACGTTAGAGTTAGAATAGAAAATCCGGACGCATGGAAGTGCAGCATCGACATGGAAGATGACAAAGGGGCTCATAAAAGGAATATGTACATACCTTATCTGTTAATTTCTATATATATGTCTGTACGTATGCATTATCTGTGTGTGTGTCTGTATACATATATTATTAAAAAAAAAAAATATATATATATATATATATATATATATATATATATATATATATATAAACGGATTCACTTCTGAATCTCAAAATACTGAAACATCGAATTTCAGTATCTCGAGACCACAAAGTACAGTTGTGTACACTTACCATAAATGTAGATGTTCGAGAGTATTCGCTGTTACAGTCATTACATTTGGGTAATCTGCTGGCAGGTTGCCCTCAGACAGCCTGAATTCCACAGTCTTGGGTCCTGCGTCAGTTGCTGTCCTCTCTTCCATGACGTCAGGTCGTCAGGGGTATAAAAACATGCAGCCGACGCCATTTTCTTTAGTTTTTCTTGCCCCCGATGTCAGGTGCCCCCAAAAAGGTAGCAGTATTTTATATGTGTGTGTGTGTGTGTATATATATATATATATATATATATATATACATTATATATTATATATATATATACATATATACATACACACATGCATCAATATAAACTTTACCTTCATCTACAAGCAAATACACCACATAGGTTGTAGATGATAGAGAAGGAAAGATAAACTGTAGAATGACAGGGGGATGGTGGGAGTGTAACCTGGACTGCAACAGTGAATACACTTGAACATCTACATTTATGGTAAGTGTACACAACTGTACTATGTTCTTCATGTTTCACTGTTGCAGTCATTACATTTGGGTAGAATCCCAAAGCTATGGTTAGGAGGCTGGAGCTAAACAGCATTAGGTGCGGCTATAAGGCCCTGCAGCACTGCAGTGGCAAAGCCTGCCCTGGACTTAAGAGTAGAGAGGCAAATGGTAATGCTTTGTAAAGGTGTGAACAGAACTCCAAGTAGCAGCCTCTAGAATGTCTTTGGTTGGTTACTCCTCTGAGAAAGGCTGCCGAAGTAGCTGCAGCTCTGGTGGAATGAGACCTAATGCCCTTGGGCATAGTTTACCATGGTGTGAGTAGCAGAAACGAATGCAGTGGCTTATCCACTTTGAAACTGTCTGCTTTGAGATAGCCTTTCCTTCTGATCCTGCAGCATATGACACTAGTAGTAATTGCTCAGTTTTTCTTAGAGCTTTTGTCCTGCTCAAGTAGAATCTTAGCTGTATGTGTACGCCCAAGGAATGCAGAATTATCTCTCCTTTGTTCTGCGGATTTGGATAAAAAGTTGGCAGATGAATTGTTTGGTTAAGAGCCACCTTAGGCATAAAAGTAGGATTTGTCCTCAGAGACACCCTGTCTGGGTAAAATATGATAAAAGGCTCTACAGCCATGAGGGCCTGTAGCTCTGAAACCCTTCTTGCTGAAGTAATTGCTAGTAGCAGGGCTGTCTTCCATGATAGGAAATTTATATCAGCAGTAGCGGCTGGTTCAAATGGTGGCAGGGTGAGCTTTTCCAACACATAATTGAGGTCCCATGCAGGTAATGGTGATCTTCTAGGAGGCCTTAGGTTTTTGGCTCCTCTAAGATACTGCTTTAGTAAGGAAGGAGAAAAGATTGGTGGCTCTGAATTGTAATGAGTCGAATGGCATGGATTTTGATTGATGAGAAAGACAGGCCTTTGTCAAGCATCTCAGATAAGTATTGGAATATCTGAGGAATATGTGGTTCTGCTGCATCAGTTCCTTGTGCTTGATTCCAAGCACAAAATCTCTCCCATTTGTCAGCATAAGATTTTCTAGTACTAGGCCTTCTGGCTTCCAAAATGACATCCATCACAGCTTTGCTGAGAGGTGTCAGGATTACATGATTAGCCATGCTGCCAGGTTCAGAGTCTGTAGATGATTGTGCAGGATCTGATTGTTTTGCTGGGACAGTAGTTGTGGTCTTTGAGGCAAGGTCCACGCTGGGTATTGAGACAAGTTCCTTAGGATTGGGTACCAGTATTGGCAGGGCCAGTCCTGGGCAATTAATATCATCTTTGGCTTCTCTTGTCTGACTTTTAGGAGGACCTTGGGTAAAAGAGGCAGAGGAGGAAAGAGTAAACTGACAGGTTTTTCCAACTGAAAGACAGGGCGTCCACTTTCCATGCTTGTCTGTGATAAGTCTTTGTGCAAAATGTTTTCAGTTGATAATTTTGAGGAGAGGCAAATAGATCTATGCCTGGGCTCCCCCATTTCTCTGTTATCATGCTGAACACTTGTGGATTTAGTTTCCACTCATGAGGATCCATAAGGTTTCTGCTTAAATCGTCTGCCATAGTGTTCTGTTTTCCTGGCAGGAATTGAGCTTGATGATTTATCTGGAAGGTCAAAGCTGTGTCCCACAGTGCCATGGCTAATCTGCAAAGGGGGTATGAGTGTGTGCCCCCTTGCTTGTTTATAAACCACAGGACTGTGGTGGTGTCCGTCTTTATCAGTAGTTGTCCTGGATGACGCAAGTCCTTGAATGCTGTTACGGCATTTTGAATGGCTAGCATCTCTTTCTGGTTGATATGTAGATGCATTTGATTTGGTGCCCATATGCCCTGAATGCATCTTTCTGCCATGTGGGGCCCCCAGGCATAATCTGATGAGTCTGTTGTTAAGGTTTGGCTGGCAGGGGGTAGAGTGAAGGGTCGTCCCATGTTTTGGTGACAGGCCTTTGCCCACCACAGAAACTCCTGTTGCAGGCAGGGGATGAGAGGAATCATTGTTTCCAGACTGTGTGAATGCTGACTCCATAAACTTTTTAGGTACCATTGAAGTTTCCTCATATGCAGTCTTGCATATGGAATTAGTAGGATGCAGTATGCCATGAAGCCCACAGCCTGCAGAATTTGTCTTGCAGAAGACTGGGTTTTTGTTGCCATCAGTTTGATGTAAGTAGTCAGTTGCCGTTGTTTGTCTGGCATGAGGTAAGCCATCTGGGCAGTTGTATGCAAGCTTGCACCCAGGAATGTTATCTTTTGAGATGGTACCAGTTGTGATTTCTTTTCGTTTACTGTGTACCCTGGGCATGCTAGAAGCCTTTTCACAAACGCCAGGTGTCGTAGAAGAGTGTTCCTTGTTCTCTACTTGAATGAGACAGTCGTTCAAGTAAGGATATAGTTGAATACTTCTTTGTCTGCAAAATGCAATTACTGGTGCCAGGCACTTTGTAAAGACCCTGGGTGCAGTAAATAAGCCAAAGAGCAGTGCACAGAATTGGTAATGCAGTAAGACAGCCATGAATCTGAGGTAACTTCTGCACGACTGTCTTATTGGAACATGCAGGTATGCCTCTTTTAAGTCTAAAGTCACCAGCCAAGCATTCTTGCCCAGCATGGGCAGAAGCTGTTGCAAAGTGAGCATTTTGAATTTTGGAATGTCCAGGTATGTGTTCAAAATCGATAAATCCAGTATTGGCCGCCAGGCCTTGTCCTTTCTGGGTATCAAGAACAGAGTAGAGTAAAAACCTTGTCCTTTTTCCTTTTCTGGTACCATCTGAATAGCCCCCATATCCATGAGGGACGTAACCTGTTTTTGTGCCTCTGCCTATTGGTTTTTTGGCAGGTCTGGCCAACCAATCTGTCATTGGCAGAGTGTGGAAATGGAATCTGTATCCCTGTGATACGACGTTCAGTACCCACTTGTCCTGGGTTATTAACTGCCAGTTCTGAGCAAAAAGTGCTAATTTACCCCCTAGGGGTGCTGCCAAAAGTGCTTGGTGTAGGCAGAGGGAAGTCATTGGGATTGCTTTCTGTTAGTTTGCGCTTTATCTCCTTCAGATTTGGAGGTGGATGCGCCCCATTGCTTTGACCTGTATGAGGCTTGAGCCTGGTACCTGGAACCCTTAGGGCGTCTGGATTTGCCCCTTTGAGCTCTGTCTGACACAGGAAAGGACCGATTTTTTGTAGGCCAGTGTCTACTGAATAGTACAGTTGTGTACCTACCATAAATGTAGATGTTCTTTGGTTATCCTGCTGGCAGGCTACTCGCAGTCTGTCTGAATTCCAAAGTCTTGGTCAGGCGTCGGTTGCTGTCGCCTCCTCCCTGATATCAGTGCACCAGGGGTATAAAAGATGCAGCCGACGCCATTTTCTTCAGTTTTTCTTGCCCCAGATGTCAGGTGCCCCCAAAAGGGTAGGCAAATAAATTATACCAATAAACATGCATGCACTAAAGTAAACATTTCCTTCATCTACAAGCAAATACACCACATAGGTTGTATAGAATAGAGAAGTACAGATAAGACCCAGCAAAGGAAAGGGGGATGGTGGGAGGGTAACCTGGACTGCAACAGTGAATACACTCGAACATCTACATTTATGATAGGTACACAACTGTACTATGTTCATCGTGTTTCACTGTTGCAGTCATTACTCTTGGGTTGAATCCCAAAGCTGAGGATGGGTGGCTGGGCTAAATAGGATTAGGAGAGGCTATGAGGCCCTGCAGAACTGCAGTGGCAAAGCCTGCTCTGGATTTAGAGTAGAGAGGTAAGTGGTAGTGCTTTGTAAAATTGTGCACTGAACTCCAAGTTGCAGCCTCTAAGATGTCTTTGGGTGGTACTCCTCTGAGGAAGGCTGCTGAAATGGCTGCTGCTCTGGTTGAATGTGGCCTAATGCCTTTAGGCACTGATTTGCCATGCTGTGAGTAGCAGAAACGAATGCAATGGCCTATCCATTTTGAAATAGTCTGTTTTGAGATAGCCTTTCCTTGTGAGCCTGCAGCATATGCCACTAAAAGTTGCTCAGTCTTTCTGAAAGCTTTAGTTCTGTCCAAGTAGAAGTGTAGCTGTCTGTGTATGTTCAAGGAATGCAGAAGTCTCACACCCTTGTTCTGTGGGTTTGGATAAAAGGTAGGCAAGTGAATGGTTTGGTTAAGGGCCACACTGGACACCACCTTAGGCATAAATGTTGGGTTCGTCTTCAGAGAAACCCAGTCTGGATGGAAAATGATAAAAGGTTCCACAGCCATGAGTCCCTGTAGCTCCAAGACTCGTCCTGCAGAGGTTATTGCTAGGAGCAGAGCTGTTTTCCAGGATACAAATTTTATATCAGCTGTTGAGGCTGGCTCAAAAGGAGGCAGTGTGAGTTTTTCCAAGACATAATTGAGGTCCCATGCAGGTATTGGTGCTCTCCTTAGAGGTCTTATGTTTTTGGCCCCTCTGAGGTACTGCCTTATTAAAGGATGAGAAAAGATAGGTAGTTCCATATTGTAATGGGCTGAAATGGCAGAGGCATGGATCTTAATTGATGAAAAGGATAGGCCTTTGTCCAGCATCTCAGTTAAGTATTGTAAAATCTGAGGAATATTTGGTACAAACGTGTCAATTCCTTGTGCCTGGTTCCAAGCACAGAATCTCTTCCATTTTTCTGCATAAGATTTTCTAGTACTGGGCCTCCTGGCCTCCAAAATAACATCCATAACAGCTTTGGAGAGAGGGGTATTCTGAATGGCTACATTATCCGCCACGCTGCCAGATTTAAGGTCCTGAGTTGGCTGTGCGGGATCTGATTGTTTTGTTGGGTCAGTAAGTGAGACATTTGAGGTAACGTCCAGGCTGGACCTTGAGACAAGTTCTTTAGGATTGGGTACCAGTGCTGGCGTGGCCAGTCTGGAGCAATCAGTATCATTTTTGGCTTCTCTTGTCTGAACTTTAGGAGTATCTTGGAGAGGAGAGGCAGTGGAGAAAAGGCATATACTGTTAGGTTTTTCCAGCTGAAGAATAAGGCATCCACTTTCCATGCTTGCTTGTGATAAGTCCTTGTGTAGAATCTCTGTTGTTGGCAGTTGTGAGGTGAGGGGAGGCAAATAGATCCATGTCCGGGCATCCCCATTTCCTTGTTATCATGCTGAAGACTTGTGGATCCAGTTTCCACTCGTGGGGATCCATGAGGTTTCTGCTTAGTTCGTTTGCCAGAGTATTTATTTTTCCTAGCAGGAATTGTGCTTGCAGGTGAACTTGATAAGTCAATGCTGTGTCCCACAAAGTCATGGCTAGTCTGCATAGGAGGTAGGAATGAGTGCCTCCCTGCTTGTTTATGTACCACATGACTGTAGTATTGCCCGTCTTTATCATTAGTTGTCCTGGATGAAGTAGATCCCTGAAAGCTGTCAGGGCATTCTGAACAGCTAGCATCTCTTTTTGATTGATATGAAGATGCATCTGGTTTGCAGTCCATGTGCCCTGAATACATTTTCCTGCCATGTGGGCTCCCCAGGCATAATCTGATGCATCCGTTGTTAGTGTCTGCCTGGCTGTGGGTAAAGTGAATGGCTGTCTGTTGTTGTGGTGACAGGCCTGTGCCCACCAACGAAACTCCTGCTGCAGGCAGAGAATGAGAGTAATTAATGTTTCCAGGCTGTGGCAATGTTGAATCCAAACACTTTTTAGATACCATTGTAGTTTCCTCATATGCAGTGTGGCATATGAAATTAGCAGAATGCAGGATGCCATGAAGCCCAAAGCCTGCAGATTTTTTTTTGCAGATAACTGGGTCTTTGTTGCCAACATTCAGAAGTAAGAAGTCAGTTGCCTTTGTTTGTCTGGCGTGAGATAAGCCATCTGGGCAGTTGTATTTAAGCTTGCACCCAGGAATATTATCTCTTGAGAGGGTATTAGTTTTGATTTCTTTTCGTTTACTGTGTACCCTAGGCAAGTTAGTTATCTTTTTACAAATGCCAGATGCTTTAGTAGAATGTCCTTGTTCTCTGCTTGAATAAGGCAGTCGTCCAAGTAGGGATATATCTGAATTCCTCTTTGTCTGCAAAATGCAATTCTGGTGCCAGGCATTTTGTGAAGACCCTGGGCGCAGTAGATAAGCCAAAGGGCAGTGCAGAGAATTGGTAGTGCCTTGAGCCAGCTCTGAATCTGAGGTATCTTCTGCAAGATTGTCTGATTGGGACATGCAGGTATGCCTCTTTTAGGTCCAAAGTTACAAGCCAAGCCTTCTTGCCCAGCATGGGCAGAAGCTGCTGCAGAGTCAACATTTTGAATTTTGGAACGTCCAGAAATGTGTTTAGACTAGACAGGTCCAGTATTGGTCTCCAGGCTTTGTCCTTTCTGGGTAACAAGAAAAGTCTTGAGTAAAATCCTTGTCCCTGCTCTTGCTGTGGTACTCGCTGAAGGCCCCTCATGTCTATGAGGGATGAAACTTGCTTTTATGCCTCTGCCCATTGATTGTGTGGCAGGTCTGCCATACCTTTTGCCCTTGGCAGGGTGTGAAAGTGGAACCTGTAGCCCTGAGACACTATGTTCAAGACCCATTTGTCCTGGGTGATCATGTGCCAATTTTGTGAAAAAAGTGCTAGTTTTCCCCCTTAGGGGGCTGCCAAAAGATAAGTGCTTGGTTCTGGCAGAGCAAAGTCACTGGGACTGTTTCCTGTATGGCTGTGAATTGTCTTCTCCGCTTTTGCAGGTAGAAGCACCCCATTGTTTAGGCCTGTATGAGCCTTGGGGCTGGGATCTTCCTCTGGGGTGTCTGTATCTGCCTCTTTGTGGCCTGTCTGACACTGGAAAGGACCAATACTTTGTAGGCCAGTTCCTGCTAAATCTGGGTGGCTGCACCTGTAAGAAATCCTTAACGGTCTTCATAGATTTTGGCTTTGTCCTCCATTTTCTTCAACACCTCTTCTGCTTTAACACCAAACAAAGTATCATGCTGTAATGGAGCATCTAATAAGTTTGCTTTAACATGATCAGGCAGATTCTGTTCCTTTAACCAAGCATGCCGCCTAATGACAGAACCCGTAACAGCGGCCCTGCAAGAGGCCTCCAGAGAATCAAAACCACATTGCAAAGTATGTTTTCCCACTTGTTCAGTTGCATGCAATAAATCCTGCATTTCCTTGTTTTCTGCACATTCAGAATTTAACATTTTCTGTTTAAGCAGTGACATTAAGTATTGCTGATATTTAAGCATATGAAATTGACAATTTAAAGCCCTCACAGCCAAGGTAGCAGAAGTGTAAACTTGTTTCCTCCATCTGTCCAGTGCCCTTGAATTCCTATCAGAGGGGATAGGGTTTTTTGCAGTGGAAGCCTTGACCCCTTTGGGACCCTAAGAAATAGTTTCTGGGTCAGCAGCAGGGTTTTTATAAAGAAATGTATGTGAATTTGGAACCTTGTAGTATCTGTCTGGCTTAACAGGTGCAGGGGGTAAAGAGTCAGGAGACAGGCCGGACTCTGAAAATACATCATCTACAATGTCTAAAACAGGAGGGATAGCAAGAGGCCTGTGCTGAGGTAGTAAAAGAAAATCTCTGAGCCTTTTCTTAGATTCTGAGTAGTCTTGGCTCTCCCAGTGCAAGTGCTCCCTCATGGTATGCAGGGTTTCCCCAAAAGGATAATCCTCAGGAGGGGAGGCTGAAGGGATAGATTCTTCAGCATCGGAATCCTCATAGGGAGGAAGAGAGAATTTGTGGTCAGAAGAGGAGTCAGAGGAAATGGAAACATGATCTGAAGATAAATATTCTCTCTCTTGCCTAGGCCTCTTATCAGGAGGGGATGGGAACCCCTGATCAAAGTAATTAGGTCTTCGGCCATTTTGAGCATCTGTGTTTTAGGCATGGAGGCCTGTCCATGGGCTTGCTGCACTTGTTTCTTTGTCTTTAGTGGTGCTTTAGTCTTTGCCTTGGAAGCTGTAGTCGGTTTTATATACAACTGTGTAGGTCTGAAAACACCCCCAGAAGCCAATGCCTGCTCAGCGGCTCCGGACCCATCTGAGGGAATATTTTCCAAGTGTCCAATACCTTGAGTTTCCAGAGGCCTAGTCTGTTCCACGTGGGAGTCGGAAGCGGCCTTGCGGCTCTGAGGTAGCGGGCGTCAGGGGCTGCCAAAGCGCCTCACTGAGAACTGGCAAACCGGCAACTGGCTTAGAAGAAGCCTCATCGTCAGTTTTGGACCTCGGATGCCTGTCCTTATCCTTTTCCTTACGTTTCTTGTGAACTGTGGTAGTCGGATGGCTATCCGACGACATTGTGTAATTAAATCTTCGGCCGAAGTAATGAAATGCAAAATCGTACCGACGCTTAATAGTGCGTTGGTTAAATCTAGCACAAAACCTGCAATTAGGAACATCGTGATCAGGGCCTAGGCAAGGAATACAATAAGAATGGAAGTCCTTATGAGGTATTTGCTTCCCACAAGAAATACAATTATTAACTTTTTCTGACATCGGTCTGGAGCAAGAAAAAAGTTTCCCCAACGGGGTACTTAGCTTTAAATGAAGACTTCGAATCTGAAATTCGTACACGAAAATCTCAGGAGTTGGCCGACCGGCACTTGCGAACTGCTTCTGCTTCGGGCATCGCGCGGCAAGAAAGACTGAAGAAAATGGCGTCGGCTGCATCTTTTATACCCCTGGCGCACTGACATCAGGGAAGAGGCGACAGCAACCGACGCCGGACCAAGACTTTGGAATTCAGGCTGACTGCGGGTAGCCTGCCAGCAGGATAACCCAAGAGTAATGACTGCAACAGTGAAACACGAACATCTAGGTGGCTGCACTTGCAAGAAATCTTTAACAGTTTGCATAAACTTAGCTTTGTCTTCCATTTTCTTTAAAAACTCTTCTGCCTTAATACCAAACAGAGAATCATGCTGTAAAGGTCCATCTAGTAATTTTGCTTTAACATGATCAGGCAAATTTTGTTCCTTTAACCAGGCATGCCTCCTAATCACAGATCCAGTAACTGCGGCCCTGCAGGAGGACTTAAAGAATCAAAACCACATTGCAAAGTATGCTTTCCAACTTGTTCAGCTGCATGCAATAATTCCTGCAATTCTTTATTTTCTGCACATTCTGAAATCAACATCATTTTCTGTTTCAGAAATCCTATAACATGTTGTTGGTACTTAAGCATATGAAATTGACAGTTTAAGGCCCTGATTGCTAAGGTTGCAGAAGTATAAACCTTTTTTCCCCATCTGTCCAGCGGCCTGTAATCTCTGTCAGAGGGGGTAGGTTTCTTTTGCTGTTGAGGCCTTAACTCCCTTAGGACCCTGTGAAATAGTTTCAGGATCAGCAGCAGGGTTTCTAAATAAAAATTTATGAGTCAGGGACCCTGCAATACCGGTCAGGCTTACTGGGAGCCGGAGGTAAAAAAGTCAGGGGTTAGGCTTGACCCCGAAAAAACATCATCCACAATGTCTAACACAGTGGGAATGGCTAAAGGCTTGTGCTGAGGGAGAAGGAGGAAATCCCTGAGCCTCTTTTTTAATTCTGAGAAGTCTTGACTCTCCCAGTGAAAATGCTCCCTCAAAGTATGCAAGGTTTCTCCAAATGAATAATCCTCAGGAGGAGATGCAGGTGGAATAGACTCCTCAGCATCAGAATCCTCATAGGGAGGCAAAGATAATTCCTGATCAGAAGAGAAATCAGAAGAAATAGAAACCTGATCTGAAGATTCATAGTCAGTGTCTTGCCTAGGCCTCTTATCAGGTGGGGGATGGGAACCCCTGATAAGGTAATAAGGTCTTCAGCCATTTTGATCATCTGTTTTTTAGGCATAGAGGCCTATGCATGTGGCTCAGGCGTCGTTTTTTTAGTTTTTGAAGGTGTCTTTGCCTTTGGTTTTGCAGATTTCGTCGGTTTGATGTAAAAATGTTGAGGTCTGAATACACCCTCAGATGCCGGTGCCTGCTCAGTGGCTCCGGACCCATCTGAGGGAGATACATCTGTCGGTCCAATACCTTAAGTATCTTGTGGCATGCCTGACTCCACATGGGTGTCTGTAGAGGCCTGCAACTCGAAGGTAGCGGGTATCAGGGGCTGCGAAAGCACCTCACTGAGTACCGGCGAACCAGCGACTGGCTTAGGAGAAGCTTCATCTGTTTTGGATCTCGACTGCCTTTCTCTGTCCTTTTCTTTGCGTTTTGTATGTATTCCAGTAGTCGGATTGCTATCCGATGACATCTCTGGGTAGTTAAATACGTTTCCAAAATACTTAGATGCAAAAATATACCGACGCATAATAGTGCGTTGGTTAAATCTAGCACAAAACCGACAGCCAGGGATGTTGTGGTCAGGGCTCTAGGCAAGGAATACAGTATAAATGGAAATCCTTATGAGGTATTTGCTTCCCACAAGTAATACAATTATTAACTTTTTCTGACATCAGTAAAAAGCAAGAAAAAAGTTTCCCCAACGGGGTACTTAGCTTTATTGAAGACTTCAGTTCAAAACGAGAATATTTCAGTAGTCGGCCGACTGACACTTGCAAAATGCTTATGCTTCGGGCACCACGCGGCAAGAAAGACTAAAGAAAATGGCGTCGGCTGCATGTTTTATACCCCTGACAACCTAACATCATGGAAGAGAAGACAGCAACCGACGCAGGACCCAAGACTTTGGAATTCAGGCCGACTGTGGGCAACCTGCCAGCAGATTACCCAAATGTAATGACTGCAACAGTGAAACATGAAGAACATAAACAAAAGTGCAGTTGGTCAAAAATGCACTTTGTCGAATCTGAGAATGTCGAATGTGCAGTAAGTATTTCCCTGTGTGTTTGTATAGTGTTCTGTGTCTTTAAGAAGTAGTGGTGATCTGGGTGTTAAAGATGGTGGTCAGTGTTTGATTATGTTCGGAGATGTAGGCAAGTGTGTAGTAGTTAAGGACTTAGGGTAGGGATGTATTTTTGTTATGTTTTTGGATGTTGTAGGTGTAGTTTAGGGTAGGTGGGTGAGGGTGTGTGTATATAGGTGCTGAGAGCGATGATTGTTTTATATGTGTGGTGTGTGTACAATGGGAGTGTATGGCTTATAGAGGTAGGCGTGTTGCTGTTTTTGTGTTAGTGTGACCTTGGAGTTCAGGGTGGCTTGCCTCTCTGCTTAAACATAGAGTATTGTGTTTTATTTGTTTGTGTATTTCTATGTCAGGGGAGGGTTCGGTATTCTGAGTATCAGTATTTTGGTTTTTCGTGGTTGTGGAGTTCAGCTCTTTTAGTCTCAAGATACTGAAATTCGATATTTCAGTATTTCGAGATTCAGAAGTGTACACACATATATATATATATATGTATATATATATATATATATATATATATATATATATATATATATATATACACACACACACATATATATATATATATATATATATATATTGTAGAGAGACACACACACACACACGATTCCAGCTGCATTAAGCTCCACTTACTTGTAAAGCACAGTTGTGTACACTTAACATAAATGTGGATGATCGAATGTATTCACTGTTCCAGCCATCACACTTGGGTTATCTGCCTGCACGTAGCCCTCAGTCAGCCCAAATACCAGAGTCTTGGGATTTCTGCATCAGATGCTGTCAGCTCTTCCATGACATCAGGTCATCAGGGGTATAAAACATGCAGCCGACACTGTTACATCAGTTTATTTTGCCCCAGATGTCAGGAGCCCCCAAAATAGGAAGCAATTACATGGTGTGGAACATCTCCAGTAAAAAGTAAATACCATAGCCATAAGATATGACTAAAAAGAGGATAGGTAGATAGCATAGAAGAGTCAGGGGGCTGGAGGGAAGGTAACCAGGACTGCAACAGTGAATACACTCGAACATCTACATTTATGGTAAGTGTACAAAACTGTACTATGTTCTTCGTGTTTCACTGTTGCAGTCATCACACTTGGGTGGATTCCCAAAGCTGAGGAAGGGTGGAGGCAGTCAAGTAATAGTACGGCTGGCTAACAGGCCTTGTAAGACTGCTGTGGCAATTCTAGCTCTGGATTTAGAAAAGACAGGTAAGTGGTAATGCTTGGTGAAGGTGTGTACAGAACTTCAGGCTGCAGCTTCCAGGATGTCCCTTGTAGGGTCTCCCCTGAGAAATGCTGTAGAGGTTGAGGTAGCCCTAGTGGAATGAGTTCTGATCCCTTGTGGAGTACGTTTTCCATGGCGTTTGTAACAGAAATGGATGCAGTGTGCTATCCATTTGGAAATCGTTTACTTTGAAATGGCCTTGCCCTTTGCCCCTGTAGCAAAGCTGACTAGCAGCTGGTAAGATTTTCTGAAAGGGTTAGTCCTGTCAAGGTAGAACCTGAGTTGTCTGTGTACATCCAAAGAGTGCAGGATCCTTTCCCCTTTATTCTGAGGATCAGGGAAAAAGGTTGGTAAATGGATGGATTGGTTTAGAGCCACACTAGATACCACCTTGGGCATAAAAGAGGGGTTAGTCCTGAGGGAAACCGTCAACATAGAAAATAATGAATGGCTCCACAGCCATTAGTGTCTGTAATGCAGACACTCTTCCTGCTGAAGTGATGGCTATAATTAAGGCAGTTTTTAACTGTGCTGTAGCAGCAGGCTCAAAAGGGGGAAGCGTGAGCTTCTCTATTACAAAGTTAAGGTCCCAGGCGGGGATGGGAGCTCTCCTTGGGGGTCTTAAATTGTTAGCTCCTCTCAGGAACTATTTGACCAGAAAAGAGAGGTGGTTCAGTACTGTAATGAGCTGAGATGGCCAAGGCATAACTCTTAATAGAGGAGAAGGATAGGCCTTTGTGGAGCAGTTCTGCTAGGTAATCTAGGATTTGAGGTAAGGTGGGCACGGCTGTGTCCTTTCCTTGAGACTGGCTCCAAGAACAGTATCTTTTCCATTTTTCTGAATAAGTTTTCCTAGTACTAGGCCTTCTGGTCTCACAGATGACGTCCAGCACCTGCTTGCTGAGGGTTGCTGGGGGTGCATTCAGGGAATAAGCCAGGCTGCAAGGTTCAGGATTTGCAGCTGAGGATGCAAAATCTGTCTCTCCTGCTGGGACAGCAGGGGGGGGGGGATCTGATGTAGGTGGCACTGCTAACAGACTGCGTAGGAGTGGGTACCAGTGCTGGCAGGGCCAGTCCGGTGCAATAAGGATTGTCCCTGGTTTGTCCTGTTTGATCTTAAGTAGTACTTTTGAGGGCAGAGGGGGAAAGGCATAAATTGAGAGGTTTTCCCATGTAAAGGATAGGGCATCTACTTTCCATGCTTGGCTATGGGGGATTTCTGGTGCAAAATTTGCTCAATTGATGGTTTTGGGGGGAGGCAAACCGGTCCACCTCTGATGTCACCCACCTGTGGTAGACGTTTGAATGAGATGGGTTCCAGTTTCCACTCGTATGGGCCCAGTAGATTTCTGCTTAAGTCGTCTGCTAGTGAATTTTGTTTGCCTGGCAGGAATCGAGCTTGCATGTGCACGTGCCTGCTCAAGGCCGTGTTCCACAGGGCCATGGCTAACCTGCAGAGTGGGTAGGAATGAGTTCCCCCCTGCTTGTTTATGTACCACATAACTGTGGTGTTGTCTGTCTTTATCAAGAGTTTTCCTGGAATGATAAGGTATTTGAAGGCTGTCAGAACACTTTGTACAGCTAATATTTCTTTTTGATTGATATGTAGGTGAATTTGTCCTGGGCTCCATTTGCCTTGAATGCATTTGCCAGCCATGTGAGCCCCCCATGCAAAGTCTGATGTGTCTGTTGTCAGGGTTTGGGCAGTGGGGAGTTGAGTGAAAGGAAGTCCCTTGTTGTGGTTGCAAGCCTCTGCCCACCAAAGGAACTCTGCCCTTAGACAAGGAATGATAGGAATAATTGTTTCCAGGTCCTGAGAATGCTGGCACCAGAGACTTTTTAAGTACCACTGAAGTTTCCTCATATGCAGTCTTGTATATGGAATTAGTAGACTGCATGAGGCCATGAACCCTAAGGCTTGCAGTATTTTTCTTGCAGATAGCTGGGTTCTGGTGGCCATTAGTTTGAAGTAGTTTATCAAATAAACCTGCTTTTCTGGAGTAAGGAATACCATCTGGGAAGTTGTGTTCCCAGGAATACAATCCTTTGGCTGGGTACCAGATATGATTTATTTTCGGTGATCGTGTACCCAGAGAAGTTAGAAGTCTCTTTACAAATGCCAGGTGCTGAAGTAGCAATTCCTGACTGCCCGTCTGAATCAGGCAATCGCCATAGTATGGATAAATTTGAATTTTTCTCTGCCTGCAGTATGCAATGGCTGGAGCCGGGCACTTTGTGAATACCCTGGGCAGAGTAGATAAGCCAAAGGAGAGTGCAGAGAGCCTGCCCCGAAACCTAGATATTTCCTGCAAGATTCCCTTAAGTGGATGTGCAGATAAGCTTCTTTTAGGTCTAGCGTGACTAGCCAGGAGTCCTTGACTAGCATAGGAAGTAGCTGTTGTAGTGTAAGGATTTTGAATTATGGGACAATCAGGAAGGTGTTGAGAATGGACAGGTCCAGGATATGGTGCCAAGAGCCCTCTTTTCTGGGCACCAGCAACAATCTGGAGTAGAAACCCTGTCCTCTTTGCTCTACTGGAAAAGGCTGAACAGCCCTGATACTGAGAAGAGAAAGTACTTGCTTTTGAGCCTCTGTCCACTGGTTTGGACGAAGGTCTGGCAACCCGCTTGGGGTTGGCAGTAAGTGGAAGTAGAATCTGTATCCCTGGGATACAATGTTTAGGACCCATCGGTCCTGGGTAATGGACATCCAGTTTTTTGCATGCAGGGCGAGTTTTCCTCCTAGGGGTGCAAGTACTTGGGCATGGCTGGGAAGGATGATAGACAAGTCATTGTGAAATTTTTCCATAAGGGGGTGGCTTACCACTCCCTGTTTTTGACAGGGGAACACTCCATTGTTTAGATCTCTGTGTACCGTGAGACTGTAGCCTTGGTGGTCGGTTGCCCCTGGGTTTGGGCTGAGAAGACCTGATAAGGACTGGAAACCAGTTTTTTGAAGGCCAATGCCTACTGAATCTAGGTGGCTGTACCTGTAAGAAATCTTTAACAGTTTGCATAGATTTGGCTTTTTCCTCCATCTTTTTAAGAACCTCTTCTGCTTTTGTGCCAAACAAACGTTCCTGGTTTAATGGAGCATCTAGTAATTTTGCTTTGACATGGTCTGGCAAGATTTGTTCCTTCAGCCAGGATGTCTTCTCAGTACAGATCCAGTGACAGCAGCCCTGCAAGATGTTTCTAAGGCATCAAAACCACACTGCAAAGTATGTTTACTGACTTGGTTTGCAGAATGCATTCACTCTTGTAAATCTTTATTTTCTGCAAAATCTGGAAGCAACAACATTTTTGTTTAATTAATTCCATAATATGCTGCTGGTACTTCAACATATTAAACTGGCAATTTAAAGCCCTGATGGTAAGAGTTGCAGAGGTATATACCTTCTTGCCCCATCTGTCCAAAGCCCTCGAATCCCTGTCCGAAGGGGTAGGATTTTTCACTGTAGTAGACTTAATACCTTTAGGTCCCTAGGAAGTGGTCTCTGGATCCACAGTGGGATTGTTAAAGAGAAATTTGTGAGAGTCAGGTACCCTGTAGTACCCATCAGGCTTTCTAAGATATGGTGGTAAAGTATCAGGAGTAAGACTGGATTCCATGAAAACAGCTACAATATCCAGGACAGGGGGTATAGCTAGAGGCCTGTGCTGAGGCAAGAGTCTCTTTTTGGACTGTGGGTAGTCCTGGCATTCCCAGCGGAAATGGTCTCTTAAGGGATGCAAGGTTACACCAAAAGAAAAGTCTTCTCGGGGGAGGCAGAGGGAATGGAAACTTTGCATCTGAATCCTCATAGGTAGATAAGGGTATGTCCTGGTAATCAGAGGGATCAGAGTCATCGGACTCGTTTGTTGAATCAGAAGGGAAATCAATTCTTTGTCTTTTAGAGGGGGAAGGCTGGCTTCCCCTAATTAGAGTTAGAAGGTCTTCAGCCATTCTAAGCATTTGTTTCTGTGGCATGGGAGCTTGCGCATGTGCTTTGGTCGTCTGTTTTCTAGGCGTAGTGCGAACTCTGGGCCTGAGAAACTCGGTCATTTTAGTCTGAAATGAAGTAGTTGGTTTAATACGAACATCGGAAGGTCGGAATACAACCTCAGAAGCTGGTGCCTGCACAGCGGCTCCGGACCCTTCCAAGATAGAGATATTCGCAGGTTTCATAATTGAAGATGCATCTCGCGGCATACCAGACTCCGAATAGGTCTTAGCAAAGACCTGCGAATGTGTAGAAGCAGGTATCGGGGACTGCGTAAGCGCCTCACTGAGCACCAGCGGACTGGCGACTAGCTTAACGGAAGCGTCGTCGGCAGTTTTCGACATATGTGGTCTGTCTCTGTCTTTATCCCTATGTTTGTTCGGAAGATCGGTAGTCGGATGGCTTCCCGAAGCCATTTCGGAATACTGAGAACGAGTGCAAAAAGAATTTAGCAACAAAATAGCCTGAAGACGAACAGTTCAGGCGTTAAGGCACAAAACTGACAGCGAGGGACATCGTGATCTGGGCCTAAACAGGTGACGCAGTAAGAATGAAAATCTCTGTGAGGTATTTGCCTTCCACATGCAAGACAACTGTTAACTTTTTCTGTCATCGGTTAGAGCAAGAAAAAAAGAATCCCCAACCGGAAGAAAAAAGAATCCCTAATGGGGTACTTAGCTTTAGAAGACTTCAGGTTTGAAACTCGAAAAACGAAAATTGCAGGTAGCGGCCGACCGGCACTTGTGAAGTGCTTCTGTTTCGGGCTCCTGCGCGGCAAGAAAAGCTGATGTAATGGCGTCGGCTGCATGTTTTATACCCCTGATGACCTGATGTCATGGAAGAGGCGACAGCATCTGACGCGGAAATCCCAAGACTCTGGTATTCAGGCCGACTGAGGGCTACCTGGAGGCAGATAACCCAAGTGTGATGACTGCAACAGTGAAACACGAAGAACATCAGTAAATGCTCGTAGAACACTCTGACTTACTGGCATGTGGGTAGTAAATCCCTGCTCCCCTCTCACTGGCAGTCTGTCAAAGCTCAGAACTCCTCCCACTTCCAGTCTATTACCTGGCAGGACCAGGACAGCCCTTCACACTCAGAAATAGGACCCTTTTAGTTTTCTAGGATCAGAGTAGATGAAACGCAAGCATTGCGTACACTTACTGCTCCATACCAAACTCCACACTCACACTGTTGTGATAAAAGCAATGTGCAGTATTAGAACAGATCAGGATCGATCATGCACTATTGCAAATAAACTAAAAATCTCATCACAGGCAGAAAAACTTAGAAGATACACAGATAAATATAAGGGAAAAGTACAAAATAAGCGACTTATTGATGACCCAAAAAAGTTTTATAGAGAATTGGGAAACAAGGTAAAAAGAAATGAAAAAAGAAAAAACAGAAACATTTTGGAGATCTATGAAGATCCTGTGGAACATAAAGATGCTAAATAGATAAAAGAAGTAAAAGAAAGAATAAGAAGTTTAAGGTACAGGATATGAAATGGGATGAAGTAACAGCCAGAGAGAGTGAAACAAAGTTAAGAAAAGCCTTTAAGTGGAAAACCCTGGCCTAGATGCAGCACCTAACTTTTGGTTAAAAAGTATTAACATTTTTGACTAAGATTTAGCCACTAGTAAGAACTATTTCTGTGTGCACCCCAAACAGACACCAACCTGGCTAACAAGAAAAACAATGCTCCTACTTAAGAGTGAACCTGCAAGCTACCATAAAAATTATAAACCAATAACTTGCCTTCAGACGACATATAAACTATACACGGGAATTGATGCAGACAAAGTTTATAGTCATTTAGAAGAAAACTCAATTATGGCAGTAGAACAAAAGGGCAATAAAAGAAAGTCATATGGAACAAAGGATCATTTGTTGTTAAATAAAGTCATAGTGGAGAACTGTAAAACGGGGAAGAACCTAAGTATGGCATGGATTGACTACAAAAAACATTTGATAGTATCACACATTCATGGGTAAAAGAGTGCTTAAAAATGTATAAGATAGACCCTACATTGACTGACTACATTACAGTGACCATGAAACAGTGGCAGACCACTTTGCAATTAAGGCATGATAAAGGACAAATTATTACTCCAGGGATAAAAATTCAAAAGGGGATATTCCAGGGTGACTCTCTTTCACCGCTGCTATTCTGCCTTGCCCTTCTTAAGCTGTCTACTTAAGAGCTTAGGCCATGGCTATAATTTGGCTGCTAGAAAACAACAAAGTGCAAAGACTTCTCATCTTATTATTTATTTATTTTACATTTGTTGACTGGGACAGTCTGACTGGATAAATGTCCATTTTCAGCAGAGGCCCGGGGAGAAAAGCTCTAAACTTTCAAACAGATAGACAAGCAAGTTACAGTACATGCACAAACATACTGTATTAACATACAAGTTAGTCTCACACTTCAAGCATATGAAAAATACAGTTTATATACAGAAATATAATGTTACAGTTCCTCTTATCAAACCTATAGGTGCAGCTTATGTACAGAGTATCTGCAAAGATATTACAGTTTCTCTTTTCAAACCTTTTAGTGTAAAAGGTTAGATGCTATGAATAAGAAATTGCAGGGATATGGAAGTAGATGAGGCTTTAGTCAGGGTTGTCAGTGATTTAAAACTGTATAGCTTATCAGATGAGAAACTGGAAGTACAACTGCAAGTTGTCAAAACTTTTTTCAGATGATATTGGAATGTCATTTGGTCTTGATAAATGTGCAAAAGCAACCTTTAAAGCAGGAAAACTGCAGCACCAGGAAAACATCAGTTTGAGACAAGAATGTGATATAAAAGAACTTGAGCAAGAGGAAGTGTATCAATATTTGGGAAAGTACAGTTTTGTACCTACCATAAATGTAGATGTTCGAGGATTCCATTGCTGCAGTCCTGACTATTGGGTATAGTCCGCGTCCCAGTCGGCCCGAATACCAGAGTATAAGGCTGACGTCGGTCATGGCGCCTTAGACTGACGTCAGTACGTCAGGGTACTAATGCGCATGACCGACGTCATTTCCTCAGTCTTTTCTTGCCCCAGATGTCAGAAGACCCAAAAAGACAAGTCCCAAAAAACCTGCACCAAAAAACATGTACAATATATACAACAATATATACAAAAAATATAAGCATGTAAACTCACCTACACAACCACCCCTAAACATAGAGGGGAAGGAGGGAGGGTAAATTGGACTGCAGCAATGGAATCCTCGAACATCTACATTTATGGTAGGTACAAAACTGTACTATGTTCTTCGTCTTCCATTGCTGCAGTCCTGACTATTGGGTAGAATCCCAAAGCAGAGGAAAGGGAGGCTGGCAAATTATAAGGAAGCAGGAGCTGATAACATGCCTTGCAAAACAGCAGTGGCAAAGCCAGCCCTAGACTTAGAGTAGATAGGAAGATGATAATGCTTAGAGAAAGTATGCACTGAACTCCAAGTAGCTGCTTCCAAAATATCCTTAGTTGCCACCCCCCTTAGAAATGCTGTTGAAGTGGCAGTAGCCCTAGTGGAATGAGGCCTAATCCCAGCTGGAATCTCCTTGCCATGATGGGAATAACAAAATGCAATGCAAAAGCCAATCCACCGGGAGATAGTTTGTTTTGACACAGGCTTGCCCTGTGAACTCAAGGCAAAAGAAACAAACAACTGCTGAGACTGCCTAAAATCCTTAGTCCTGCTTAAATAATATCTCAATTGCCTGTGTACATCTAAAGTGTGCAAAATCTTTTCCCCTTTATTTTGGGGATCTGCATAAAAGTAGGCAAATGAATAGTTTGGTTTAAAGCCACACTAGAAACCACCTTAGGCATAAAGGAAGGATTAGTACGTAATGATACCCTATCCTTATGGAAAATCAAGAAGGGCTCTACTGCCATAAGGGCCTGCAACTCAGACACCCTTCTTGCAGAAGTAATGGCCAACAGAAAAGCAGTCTTCCATGACAAGTATTTCAACTCAGCAGTAGCCGCAGGCTCAAAAGGTTGTAGAGTAAGTTTTTCCAACACAAAATTGAGATCCCAAGCAGGAGTAGGAGCTCTACGTGGGGGTCTTATATTCTTTGCCCCTCTAAGAAACTGCTTGAACAAAGGATGCGAAAACAAAGGTGGGTCACAATCATAATGAGCTGAAATTGCTGCAGCATGAATCTTAATGGAAGAGAAGGACAAACCTTTGTCCAATAACTCAGTAAGATATTGAAGAGCCACACTCAAATTAGGCTCAGAAATCTCCAAATTCTTTGTTGTACTCCAAAATAAAAATCTCTTCCATTTGTCTGCGTACACCTTCCTTGTACTAGGTCTTCTAGCTTCCATAATCACATTTAAAACTTGTTGAGGAAGTTGAGACCTGCTGTGCTTCAAGAGAGAATATGCCAGGCTGTTAGATGAAGAGAGTGAAGCTTGACATTGAGCAGATGACCATCCTTCTGAGATAACAAATGAGGAATCAGAGGTAAAGGCCATGGAGGCTTCCTTACCAGACTCCGTAGTAGTGGATACCAGTGTTGCCGAGGCCAATCTGGAGCTATCAAAATCATCCTTGGCCTGTCTTGTCTGACCTTTAATAATACCTTTGGAAGAAGAGGCAGAGGTGGAAAGGCATAGACATGAAGGTTTTTCCAACTGAAAGACAGAGCATCCACTTTCCAAGCTGTGTGATGAAACCCCTTTGTGCAATACTTTGGCAGCTGGTGGTTTAGTGGAGAAGCGAACAGATCTATGTCTGGAGTTCCCCATGACACTGTCAATTTCTGAAATACATGAAGATCCAGTTTCCACTCGTGGGGATCCATGATTTGTCTGCTTAACACATCTGCTAGGGAGTTCTGTGCTCCTGGCAGAAACCTTGCCTGAAGAGTTAGTTGCAGGCTTAACGCAGTCTCCCATAAAATCATTGCTTGCCTGCATAGAGGATAAGAATGTGTTCCCCCTTGCTTGTTGATGTACCACATGACAGTTGTGTTGTCCGTTAGAATCAACACCTGCCCTGGAAGAAGTAACTCCTTGAAAGCCATCAATGCAAACTGGACTGCTAACATCTCCTTCATGTTGATATGTAGATGCTGTAGTCTGGCAGGCCACTTGTCTTGTATCCACTTTCCATTTAGATGAGCTCCCCAAGCAGTGTCCGAGGCATCTGTCGTTAAAATCTGACTCGCCTCTGGCCGGGTCACAGAGAGTCCCTTGTTTAGGTGACATTCCTGAGTCCACCACAAGAATTCCTTTTGAAGGCAAGGTATTATTTGAATGACAGTGTCCAAATCCTGGCAGTGCTGTGTCCATACATTTTTGAGATACCATTGCAGCTTCCTCATATGCAGTTTGGCATTGGGAAGCACCAGAATACAAGATGCCATGAACCCTAATGCTTGAAGGACTGTCCTTGCAGTCAGCACGGACTGATGAGATAGTTGATGGAAGTAAAGTGACAGACTCTTTTGTTTGTCCGGGGTTAAAAAGGCCATCTGGGCTGCTGTATTCAGTCTCACACCCAGAAAGCACATGTCTTGAGAGGGTACTAGACTGGACTTTATTTCGCTCACAGAATACCCTAGGCATCTTAGCACTGCTATGACATATTCCAGATGCTGTAGAAGGTCTTCCTTTTCTTGAGCCAGAATCAGGCAGTCGTCCAAGTAAGGATAGATTTGAATGCCTTGAAGCCTGAAGTAAGCTATCACTGGAGCCAGAACCTTTGTGAATACTCTGGGCAGTAGATAAGCCAAAGGGCAATGCAGAGAACTGATAATGAAAATCTCCAGTTCGAAACCGCAGATACTTTCTGCAACTTAGCCTTATAGGCACATGAAGGTAAGCTTCCTTGAGATCCAAAGTTACCATCCAGTGATCCTTGCCCAGCAGAGGTAACAGTTGTTGTAACGTCAACATCTTGAACTTGGGAATGTCCAGATAAGTGTTGAGGATAGATAAATCCAAAATTGGTCTCCACGTGTTCCCCTTCTTTGGTACTAGGAACAGGCGAGAATAAAATCCGAAGCCCCTTTCTGACACAGGGACTGGCTGAATGGCCTCTATCTGGAGTAACTGAGAAACTTGCTTGTGAGCCTCTTTCCTTTGTGGAGGAGGAACATCTGGCATGCCTTTGAAAGGGGGCATTGTGTGGAAATAAAATCTGTAACCGTGATGAATGATATCCAGCACCCATCTGTCTTGAGTGATTAAATCCCAATTTTCTTTGAAAAGAGACAGTCTTCCTCCCAAAGGAGCTGCCAGACGAGAATCCACTGGCAGCTGAAAAGGCAGGTCATTGGGTCTGCTTACGAAAGGACTGACCCCTGCCCTCACCAGAAGTCTGAGCAGGTGAACTGTCTGATCTAGGCCTAAATGAACCTTGAGCCCTGCCCCTACCACGTCTAGACCTACCCCTAGACTGGGAACCATAAGCAGGATATGTCCACCCCTTAGCAGGCCAATTTCTACTAAACTTGGAGGCTGCACCTGCAAAAATCTTTAACAGTCTGCATAGACTTAGCTTTGTCCTCCATTTTCTTTAAAACTGCTTCCACAGGCGGTCCAAACAACACATCAGACTGTAAAGGAGCATCCAAAATCCTGGTCTTAACATGCTCAGCTAAATTCTGATCCTTCAACCAGGCATGTCTGCGAAGAACAGAACTAGTAGCAGCCACCCTCGAGGAGGCCTGAACAGCATCAAAACCACACTGCAAAGAATGCTTACCCACTTGTTCAGACACATGAACCAAATCCAGCAATTCTTTACACTCAATACCTTCCGCCAAAGCATCCACCTTAGATTTCAATTGTGAAAGGAGATAATTCTGATATTTTAGCATGTGAAACTGACAATTCAACGCCCTCATGGCTAGAGTGGAAGAAGTATACACTTTCTTACCCCACCTATCCAAAGCCCTTGCCTCTTTATCAGAGGGTACAGGATTTTTAACCACAGAAGCTTTAACACCTTTAGGCCCCTGAGAAACAGTTTCTGGGTCCGCCCTAGGACTCTTAAACAAATACTTATGAGCTTCGGGCACCCTATAATACCTATCAGGCTTAACAGGAGCAGGAGGCAAGGAGTCAGGGTTCAGGGAAGCCTCTGCAAAAACATCCTCCACCACATTCAACACAGGAGGAATAGCTAAGGGCCTATGCTGGGGTAAAACAAGAATTCCCTAAGCCTTTTCCTGGAATCAGAGTAATCCTGGCCTTCCCATTTAAAGTGCTCCCTCATGGAGTGAAGAGTCTCTGAAAATGAAAAATCCTCAGGAGGAGAAGCTGTAGGAGTGGAATCATCCACATCAGAATCAGAATAAGTAGGAAACTCTTGTAAGTCTTCCACAGAAGACTCTGAAGCCTGTGAACACTGTTCAAAACTATCAAACTCCTGTTCCACCCTAGGCCTCTTATCAGGCGGGGCATAGAACCTCTAATTAGAGTAATCAAATCTTCTGCCATTTTAAGCATATGTTTCTTAGGCACAGAGCCCGAAATGCTAGGAGAAGCCCCACAGAAGCTGAACTTGGCCTACCTCTAAAAGAAGCTTTGGCAACAGAAGGAGAGGCCCTAACTACCTTGGGAAGAGAGGGAAGAACAGTTACCTCAGAAGCCCCTCAGCCTGGCCTACCTCCTGAGAGGGCACATCCTGTAACAATAAAGTATCTGCCTGAGACTCCATGGAGACTCCTGGCAAAACCTCTGGCTCCACTGAGCCTACTAAAGAACCGACGTCCGGGACTGCCGGTTCCTCACCCCTAGGCTTCACTGTTTTGTCCTTGCGCTTCTTGGATGAAGCGGGCGTCGGAGCATCCGACGGCATATTATAATTGCAACGCTTTCCAAACACTAACCTAGCACAATCTAGCCTCCTCTTAATAGTGCGCTTGTTAAATCTAGCACAAGAGCGGCAACCAACAACGTCGTGCTCAGGCCCTAAACAAGGTATACACAATGTATGATAATCCCTATGCGGTATCTGCTTCCCACAAGAAATACAGTTATTCACTTTTTCTGACATCCGGTTAAATACTGAGGCAAGAAAAAACCAAAATGTTCCCCAACGGGGTTACTTAGCCAACTCTGTTTCGGTCTGAAACTCCGGTTTCAGAAAATCTCAGAACGCCAACCTGCACTCGCAAAATTGCTTCTGCATCGGACCATGCGGCAAAAAAGACTGAGGAAATGACGTCGGTCATGCGCATTAGTACCCTGACGTACTGACGTCAGTCTAAAGCGCCATGACCGACGTCAGCCTTATACTCTGGTATTCGGGCCGACTGGGACGCGGACTATACCCAATAGTCAGGACTGCAGCAATGGAAGACGAAGAACATCTGATGAAGGATTAACAATAAAACATGAATAAATGTGAATAAAACTTAGTAAGGAATACTTCAGAAGACTTAAATTAATATGAAAACAGCAATGACATCTAGGAACAAAATTCAACCTATAAACCAATTTGCTCTTCCTGTCCTAACTTACAGTTTTGGAATGACTGACTGGCCCCAAAACATGTTGGATACATTAGACAGGAAAACAAGAAGGATGCCTCATGTTCATCAAATGATTTATAAAAAATCAGTGCATACCAAGATTATATATTCCCCGTTCCGAAGAAGGGATAGGCCTCCTAGAAATTGATTATATGTATATAGCTGCAATCATGGGACTCCACACATATCTGCTGACCTCACAAGACCCAAACGTAGCAAAGGTTTTGAAACACGAGGAGAATAAATCTAGGATGACTTCTCTGCTTAATCTAGCAGACACATATCGGTGTCAAGCTTGAATGGAAATCAAACCAGAAGCAGATAAAAATCAGACCGCAACTAAATGTGCCAAAAAACAAAAGAAAGAATATAAGGTGAAGGACCAGATGAGAAGGCAAGAAATGTGGAAAATGCATAAATATAGTTGCAAGTACAGAAAACTTCTGGAAGTACCTCATGTTGATCAGGAACAAAAGCAGGAATGATTAAGGAGAGGCACATTCAAACCAAGAGATGAAAGGTTAACATTGGCAGCTCAAGACAGTGGGCTACATACACGCTGGTTTACAAAGTCCATTGAACATGTGGGAGAAACAGACAAATGTCGGTTCTGTAAAACCAAACTGGAAAAGTCACACACCTCATTGCTGGTTGCGACATACTAATGGCAGAAGGACTGTACACTGAAAGGCATAATAATGTGGCAAGACTGTTGCACTGGGGATTGTGCAAACAATATGGTACTGAAGTGGCTGAAAAACACTGGAAACATGAGACACAAAGCATCATAGAAAATGATGATGTCTACATCACATGGGGTCACCCATTACCAACAGTTCAAAAGATAGATGCTAGAAAACCACATATAGCAGTCCATGAAAAGAAGACAAAAGTAGCATTGATTATTGAAATCGCCACATTCGGTGACTACTGTGTCTGGCATACAGAGAGACACAGTCAGAAAATATCAGGACCTGCAGGCAGAAAAAAGAGCAATGTGGAAGAAAGACACCCAGACAGTTCCAATAGTAGTAGAAGCAACGGGTCTTATAAAAAAAAATCTACAATTCTATTTAGGTATGTTACCAATACATGTAACCCCTTACGAATTGCAGGAGGAGTCATTACTGGGCACATTGCGGATGCTGCAAAGAGCACTTCTGGCTGACAAGGATTGAAACAATACTAATTTCATGAACTTTAATTGTACTTTGACTTGGGAATAGGATCCATTCCTGTCATGGTATTAGAAACCCAAAAGATTTGGAGAAACTAAAAAAGTGAGAGACAAAAAAATGTTGCTGAACCAAACACAGTAACACTCCCTACGACCAACTTATGTGCACCCAACAAAAACTGGGATGGTGGGAGGGTACTGCCAGTAAGGCATGTGGTCTATGAACATCTAACTATTACAGTTAAGTGGAACTTGCACAACTGTACTATGTTCAACAAATCTGCTGCCTTACTAGCATTCGGGTAGATTCCCAAAGCTTACCCAACCCAAAAGGAGGAAGGATAAGGTTCCAGGAGCATTTGGAGAACAATCCTCACAAAGCTTGCACTGGATCTAGAAAAGCATCCAGTTTGTAGGGCTTTGTGTGAAGGTAAGGACAGAGGACCAAGTTGCTTTAGAGTTTATTGCTTTCCAAAATGTCACTGATGAGGAAAAGGCCCTAGTGAAAGGAGCCTTTACCTTTCCTGGATTTGCATTGCCACTGTGGATGCAACAAAAAATAATACTAGAGGGCAACCCAAGGGCAATTAATTGCTTAGAGACAGAATGATCTTTCTTTGTCCCAGAAAAGGAAATAAAAAGCCTTTTGGCCTTCCCAAAAGGCTTTGTTCCATCAACGTAGTACCTGAGCTGCCTATGCATATCCAAGGTATTAAACATAAGTTCCAGAAAGAACACAGAAAGATTAAAAGACTAACAGAAAGTGAAGACTGAAACCACTTTTAGCAAAAAAAAATATATGAAAAGTGCGTAACACAACCATAACTCTGTGAAAAATAAGGTAAGGTTGTCCCACCATGAGGGCTTGCAGCTCAGAAATTCTTCTTGCAGATGTCACAGCAATAAGCAAAACAGTTTTCCACATTAAGAACTTAAGATCAGCGCAAACTGCCAATAACATAGTTGAGCAGGAGGAATTTGCTTGTGAGGGGGGTCTCTCAAGCAATACTCCTTTCATGAACTGTTTTACCAAAAAATATAAAAAGAAATGGCCACTAAATGCACCTGAATAGGTGCATACACTAAGCCACCCTAAAGTAGCTCACACTAATATTTCAAGACAAGAGGAACGTTAATCATAATGAACCCTCTGCTTTCATTTAGGCACCACTTACAAAACCTCATCCATTTGTAAACAAACTTTTCTAACAGTACATTTTTCTGGGCTCTTTGACACCTGCTGCAAATCCTAAATGGAGTCAAGATAGAATCATCCAAGCTGACAACAGAAGTTTCTCCAAATCTGTGTGCACCAGTTGCCCCTGAAACTGTGTGAGCAAGCCTAGAGTTTGAGGAACAAGTACAAAATGAGCAGGTATCCAAACAGCACAACACCGAGATGAAAACCTTTTTTTCCAGTATTTTGTTCTGGTACCTTGGCCTTCCGCCTTCAAGGAATAATTTTCATCACATCATCACCCCATTTAAATAGTCATTCCACAGGTACAATTCCACTGCCATCAATTGTTTTAGGGACTCAGAAATATAGTAAAGAGGAAAGATATGAAGGAAAATATGGAAGACGGGGAAGAAAGGAGGGGGGAATCTAGATAAGATTGAATTGAAAGAAAAATAATTCTTTGTGATGAAATTCTCTCCTTTCTCTGAGTTGGACATGGCTTTGTAAGTCAGGCAGAGATCACCTCTGAGTAAGCGATATGCCACTGAGTACAGCCGGAGTTTTTTCAGTCAGGCTGCATAGGACATATGTTTAAGGCCAGTAATCCTCTTGGTGAGGTACTTTTGTGGTCTTTCCAGCTGTTGGAAGTGTCTTGTGAGGTACATCCCAAATGGGGCATTGTACTCTATGATGGGTCTAATGAGTGACGAGCAGAGGGGCACTATAACCTGTTTATTTCTAGATGTGAACCCTTTAGTAATTAGATGGGCCACATAGAAGGATTTCCTAACTACTTTGGCAATATGATTGTCAAAGGAGAGATTACTATCTACCTGGGTCCCCAGATCTCTTATTACCTCTTCTGTATTAAGGGGGCTGCCATCTATGTGGTAATTTGTGGGTGTTTTGTTTTTCCAAAATGGGATTACTATGCATTTTTTGGCATTTTAGCTTAAGGCCATGACTTTGACACCAGGTGTCCGTCTCAGTAAGGTCCTTTTGGAGGATGTCCGTGTCAGCCGGAGAGTCAATTATGGCTCCCAGTTTGCAGTCATCGGTGAACTTGGTTAGCCATAGTCCTCCTGTGTTTGCCTGTACTTCTGAGAAGTTTATGCCGAACAGTAGGGGTCCCAGGACAGAGCCATGCGGGACACCGCTTGTGACTGGTTTATAGTCAGACCTGGAGCCTGCTATTCTTACCGTGTGAGTTCTGTCTGTAAGCCAGTTGGCAACCCATCAGGTGACGTAGGGGTTTATGTTCAGGCTGTGAGTTTTTCTGTAATACCCGAGTGGGGAATGGTGTCGAAAGCCTTGGCGAGATCAAGGTAGGCTGTGTGAACCACCTTTCCCTCGTTTATGGCCTTGGTGACTGTCTCAAAGAAGTCAACCAGGTTTAGTAGGCATGATCTGCCCTTAACAAAGCCGAAGGTCGGGTCAAGTATTTGGAGGTTCCCAATGTCTTTGTTAATGAGTTCCATGATGATACGCTCCACAGCCTTGCAGACTAGGCTAGTCAGGCTTATGGGGACATGGTTACCAGGGTCAGTTGTGGCCCCTTTGTGGAGAGGAACAACCGGTGCTGTGCACCATTCTATGGGCACGTAGCCTGTGGAGTGGCTGAGGTTGAACAGAGTGTTTAGGTGGGGGGGTTAGTTCGTTCTATAGTTCGTGCAAGACGCAGCCTGGGACACCATCTGGTCCCATTGACGCTGTGTTTTTGGCTTTTGAAAGGGCTGTTTTCAGCTGTGCGGCTGTGATTTTTTGGGACACAGCACTTTTCCAGTATTGTTGTGGGCCCTTTTGGAGGTGAGAGGGGGGTGAAGTTTGCACTGAATCTATCTGCCAGGATGTTGGCAATATCAGTAGGTTCAGTATATTTTGTGCTATTCTGCACTAGTTCAGTGTATATCTGTGAGTTGCCATTTAGATTCTTAACATAGCTAAAGAAGGCTTTTTGGTTATCTTTTGAATCCTTGGCTATTTTTCTTTCAAGGTTAGCCTTGGATGATTTCATGAGGGACTTTAGTTTCTTACGGATACTGATCAGGGATGTCTTTCCTTCTTCGGATTTGCTTTTTTTCTGAACTAGTTTCCTCCTTCTATTGTATAGCCTGTTAATTGCAGGGGTCCACTAAACTGGTTTCCTTCTCTTAGAGGAGCGAGTCTTTGTTTTGCTAGGGATGGCACGATCCATGCATCCTTGCTAGGGATGGCACGATCCATGCATCCTTGTAGGTGCTCATAGAGTGCATTTGTAAAAGTTTCTGCATCTTGGGCAGCGTTATCCTTTAGCGTGGGGAGTTATCATTCTCCTTTAGCGTCTTTGCTCAGCATAGGAAGCAACTGGTGAAAAGTCAGCATCTTGAATTTTGGAATCACCAAAAAGGTGTTTATAGAGTAGGCAGATCCAGGATAGGACACCATGAATTGTCTTTTCTGGGTACTAGGAAAAATCTTGTGTAGAAACCTTGTCCCTTTTCTCTTCTGGTACCAATTGAATAGCCCCTATGCTTAAGAGAGAGTACTTGCTTTTGGGCCTCTGCCCACTGCTTTGGAGGTAGATCCAGCCAACCGCTTGGAGTTGGTGAGGTGTGGAAGTGAAATCTGTATCCTTGGGACACTATATTTAAAACCCATTTGTCCTGGGTAATGAGTTCCCAGTTCTTTGCATGAAGTGCAATCTTTCCCCCCAAAGGGGCAGTCAGTTGAGAAGTGCTTGGAAGTTTTAAAAAGAAGTCATTGAGACAGTTTACCATAGGGAGAGTTTTATTACCCCCAAATTTGGAAATGGAGGCCCCCCACTGCTTAGTCCTGTGCATCCCCTGGGACTGAAGCATGGGTGCTCTGCTGGATCTGGGTTTCGACTGAGAAGGTCTGGAAGAGGCAGGAAAGGACCAATTCTTAGAAGGCCAATGCCTACTAAATCTTGGAGGTTGTACTTGTAAAAAGTCTTTAACAGTTTGCAGAGATTTAGCCTTTTCCTCCATTTTTTAAGAACTTCTTCTGCCTTGTTGCCAAACAGGTAGCCTTGATTTAAGGGAGCATCCAGTAATTTCGCTTTAACATGATCTGGCAAGGATTGTTCCTTAAGCCAAGCATGCCTTCTAAGTACAGACCCAGTTACCGCAGCCCTGCAAGATGCCTCTATCAAAAACACATTGCAATGTATGTTTACCAGCTTGTTCAGCAGAATGCATAAAATCCTGTAAATCCTTATTTTCAGCACAATCAGGAATCAACATCATTTTCTGTTTAAGCAATCCAATAATATGCAGCTGATACTTTAACATATGAAACTGGCAATTCAAGGCCCTAATGGCCAAAATTACAGAAGTGTATACCTTCTTACCCCATGTATCCAGCACTCTGGAGTCTCTATCAGAGGGGGTAGGATTTTTGGCAGTAGTAGCTTTAAGGCCCTTGGGTCCCTGTGAAATGGTTTCAGGATCCGCAGTAGGATTTTTGAAAAGGAACTTGTGAGAGTCAGGAACCCTGTAATATCTATCAGGTTTTCTGGAAGGAGGAGGTAAAAAGTCAGAGGCCATGCTAGATTCCAAAAAGGCATCATCAACAATGTCCAGTACGGGAGGTATAGCTAAAGGCCTGTGCTGTGGCAGGAGTAAGAAGTCCCTAAGCCTCTTTTTAGAATCAGAGAAATCCTGACTTTCCCAACGAAAAAGCTCCCTGAGGGTATGCAAGGTTTCACCAAAAGAGAAATCCTCTGGGGGGAAGCAGAGGGAATAGAGTCCTCAGCATCAGAATCCTCATAAGTAGATAAGGGTAAATCCTGGTCATCAGAGGAAACAGAAATTTCAGAACCTTGGTCAGAAGTATCATAAGCAAACTCAGTCCTAGGTCTCTTAGAGGGGGAAGGTTGGCTTCCCCTGATTAAAGTAATAAGGTCTTCAGTCATTCTTATCATTTGTTCTTTAGGCATAGAGGCCAGACCATGCGGTCTGGGTGTCGTTTTCTAGGCATGGTTCAAGTTTTAGGCCTTGAAGAAGAAGATGGTGCCGGTTTAATATGCAAGTCAGTAGGCCTGAATACATCCTCAGAAGTCGGTGCCTGCAAAGCGTCTCTGGACCCATCCAAGGTATAGACATCCGCATGTTCCACAGTTGAAGCATCTCGTGGCATACTGGACTCCGAATGGGTCTCAGTAGAGGCCTGCAAATTTGAAGTAGCGGGTATCAGGGGCTGCGAAAGCGCCTCACTGAGTACCGGCAAACTGGGTGGCCTGTCTCTGTCTTTATCTTTGCGTTTTTTTCGGAATGTCAGTAGTCTGATGGCTTACCGAAGACATATCAGGAAAATTGAACAGAGCACCAAAAAATTTAGAAGCGCAAATATACTGACGATGTATAGCTCGTGCTTTAAATAAGGCACAAAACCTACAGCAAGGTACGTCGTGGTCAGGGCCTAGGCAAGGAATACAGTACGAATGAAAATCTTTATGAGGTATTTGCTTTCCACAAGAAATGCAATTATTTACTTTTACTGACATCGGTTTAGAGCAAGAAAAAGTTTACCCAACGGGATACTTAGCTTTTAGTTGAAGACTTTGGTTCTGAAACTCGAAAATGAAAATTTCAGGAGTCGGCCGACCGGCACTTGCGAACTGCTTCTGCTTCGGGCACTGCTCGGCAAGAAAGACTGATGTAATAACGTCAGCTGCATGTTTTATAACCCTGACGACCTGACATCACGGAAGAAGAGACAGCAACCGACGTAGGACCCAAGACTTTGTTAATCAGGCCGACTGAGGGCTACTGCAAGCAGATAACCCAAATGTAATGACTGCAACAGTGAAACATGAAGATCATTTTTGATACTCCTTGCATCAATTTACCTCTATCACCCCAGTGTTTAAGGATCTGATTAGCTGCTATACCAAACACACAATCAGACTCAAAAGGAGCATTAACAATCTCAGTTTTTAACTCATGAGAAAGATACTGGGAGTGTAACCAAGCATACCTCCTAATCACCACTGACAATGTTGCATTTCTAGAAATACTATCAGCCCCTTCCAAGGCACTTCTCAAAGCATGTTCTGATAGCTTAGAAGCATCAGAAACAATATCGTTAATGGAGACCTTTTGGTCTGTAGGCAATGATGTAACAAACTCATCTAAACTGTACATTTATCTCAACACAAATTTCCACACAAAACACTGGTAGTTAAACACTTTACAAGCATCCATGCTGGACTATGCCAGCTACCGGTGCTATTGCCTGCCTGAAACTAAGGCCTTCCTGAAAAAGGAAGTTAAATTAAGCAGAACTGCCTTTATTTGTCTGTCCTCCTACATAGTCAGCTCTGTGCACGGTAAGCATCAATGCAAACCAACCTCCAATCAAGCCATACTGCAAACAGGATAAAGTGCCTAAAGTGGACGTTGAGGTTTGGTGTACCTAGTACAACAAAGTCTTATCCCAGTTTAAGCAGTACAACACACAGGAATCACATAACATGTGACAGCATTCCCACCTCTTGCTCATTCCCATATGTATCAGCGTACAAATGTAGTACAGGTGTACCTTAAACAAGTCTGCACAGATCTGCCCTCCCCCCAAACCAGGGACAAAATATGCATACAGAACAATGTGGTGAGGTTATGAAAAACGCATTACTAATTTATCGGCAGCACTAATACAGGGAATAAGTTTTCGACTGCCAAGTACTTCTGCATTCAGATAGGGACAGGTAAGATGTTGGGGGATTTGAACTTTAATGACATACATTTCCCTGCTATCTAAAAAGCCTTCTGTCATTTGCTCAGATGACCCGAGCTTGTATCGCACATTTGCTTGAATGTAACAGTTTCAGTCTTCAATTGCTCATTCTACTTTTCCTTAGGACAGAACACACACACACACACACACACACACACACACACACACACACACACACACACGAAAAATTCTATTGCAATACATACATCTTCTTAACTAGGTGGTCCAATCTCACAGTCTTACAGAGAAGCATTCAGCCTGACATCAATTAGTCTTTCTCATAATCAGAGGGAGAATAACATTTGAGGACGGGGGGGGGGGGGACAAGGTGGCTTGCTTCCCTGCAAAACCTGTTTTTTGAAAAACGTCCCATCTGCTCATACTGTTTACATACGTTAGCACCTGCGATATTAGTTTCTGAGTAATCAGATTTGTACAACATAACCAAATATTCATGAGCTTTTGCATTATAAGCATGGGTGTCTTGAAAAGAAACGGTGTGACCTATCGAATCATAATACACACCTTAACTGGTGCTCCAACTCGGCTTTTGTTGCCATTTCTTTATTTACTTTTAAGAAATAAGTGGTTTAAGACCTTGTATGTAGTATCATCAGCAAGAAAACATGGAGAACCTGCTCTCATTTTTGCAAAAATACAACATGAAGCACAGATCATGACATCTGAAACCCTCTCTCAAGGACAGGACAACCTATAAACCCTGAGTAACAAAAGCCTTCCATTTTCATTAAAAATTTCCAGACTCTCAATGCATTTTCTCTTAAAATATTACTTGCGTTCACTGTTCTGTTGCAGTAATTTGTTGTTTTAGCCATAAACAAAATACATCACCAAAAACTGACATAGTATTTCACAACACTGACATGGACACAGGGAGTGCTCTGCCAATGTACTGTTGTGATAAACATCACATTCTCTCCCTGTTCTGTACAACTTGTTCTGAAAGGACCTGTAAATCCAGGCTGAATGGCTGCAGGAGTGCCACAGTTACTAATAGGACAGGGAGTAAGAGTGTTGCCTCTAGTACACTATTTTAAACATTTATGGTCTTACTACTTTACAAGATGTTCAAAGGGAAACCCAAGTACGTCTCAAAGAATGCAAACCCATAAAGTAACAGAACTTCTGTTACCACTGTTGTTGTTATTACTATTATTACCATTATCTGTTGTACTAAGCCAGTCCACTGTAATCTTTATCTGCTTACGTTCTTCAGTCTTTGCTGCACGGTCACTAAGTATGTCCTCTTCTTTGCCAGCTGCAGCCTTGCTTACCTCCTTGGAACACTTATTCTTTGAAGATGTGTTACCTACAAAGCTCCTTGGGACCATATTGGGCAATATGCTTGGGTATGATGTACATATCAAGTTATCATAAAACAAAGTCAGAGGCTTGACTCATGTGGGGCCAAGGCTTTACAACCAGCTGCACAAGAAGATTGACAGCTCATGGCTTCCTGCTGTCCACCCTCTTGTATATTTCCAATAAACTACCCCCCTTCATTTAAACAGTGTCCCTTAACATAAGCTAGCCCACACCAGGAATGCATGCATTTCTGCTGTTATAAGTTCATAGGTTCGTACCAGGCTAATGATCACCAGGGCTTTTACAAACCTAGCCATACAGCTCAAACCAGTTTTGTCAGAGTTCCCTGCACACCTATTTGTTGGGTTATGGTACTGCCCTGCTTTCACCATTCTGAACTCTTAAACAAGCTTACCCAGCTAGAATTACAAAACACCAAAGCAATCTCCCAATTAAAAGCAGCTCACAGATATGACAATAAATGCCTAGCACTACATGCAAGGCACTGATCTTGTACACTCCCTTAAGATCACCGTACCTCATTGAGGTCTCCTCTTAGAAAGAGCAAGTCAAAATTTTTAATCAATAGACAAGAAAAAGCTATGCATGGTGTTTGCAAAGCAAGACAATGAGATAAATGTTTTTGTAACATACAAGGACCTGCCTCCAAACAAGGCTTCAAAATGGTCATCAAGTTTTACCTAAACAGTTAAATGTACTTTAACTGTTGGGCTACTTGGCCTAGCTATGCAGTCTCAAGTTTTCCTCCAGACTATAGCTGTAGTTTACTTTACATCCACATCTCACATTAACTCCCCCTCTGTCCTACACTTCTTATAAATCATTTGCCTAGCCCCCTCTTTTGCATCTTTACCACCTCCTACGTTTTCAACATCACCATTTTCACTGTCAAAATCTTTCTAATTAGCCAGTCTGGTGGAGAAGAGGGAAACTGCCTGCATGGCTCAGGTGACTGGAATTTGATTAGTAGCTCAGGGGCCTGATGGACTAGCAGGGGGAATGGGCATGCTGAAACTGGTTAGGATGGGGAAGAGCCACACATAAGGCCATAGCAGCCATTCCAAAGAAGAGTGCAGGCTTGTGAAGTGGGGTTTGTATGGGGTCCCACAGCCTACCGCTGGATGGTAGCCTTCAGTAAGCAAGTGCATGGAAGCGTGCACTCACACAGTGGACAGCTTTGTGGATGCCAAATGTGATGTAGGTCACATGTCCCTCTGCCCTGGGGAGGGTTTGGGAAAATAAGTACAAATGCCTTCATACCTGGAATGCTGGTGAGGACACAAGTAATGGTGCCCCCAATGGCTCTTGCCCTAGTGTATCTGAGGGTGATGCTCAACATTATGTAAAAGGAGCTTGCATCTGATTTGGGAAGACCTGATGGTCAGCAGGCACAGAGACAAAAAGCATATAGATAAAGTAATTCTTCCAACTCCTAAGTTCTACCCTCCCCACCATCTTCTCTTCCTTTCCATCTATCAAGGTCCCTGCCTCATACTATCATACACATTTTGTTCACCTGTGTGTTCTTCCCAAATGTATTACTACATAATGTAATTTGTACTACTTCTGCCTTGCTTTTGGCATACCAGCTTTACTCCTGTCACCATCTGCACTCATTTGGACTGGTATTTTATTCTAGTATTTACTTTAAGCTCTACTGCAATATCCTAGGCATGCACAGAGAGTTTGTATTTTGTTTGCATTCATTAAGTCAGACACCATCTTTACTGTTAACACATTTGTTACCTGCTCATACGAATGGCACAATTACGTATTTTTACTTCACTTGCAGGAATACTAGTCTTCTTTACATATCTTCAATGAAACGCAGGAAGACCTAAATGCAGTTGTTAGAATGCAACTACTGTATATACGAAATTCTTTCACTAATGTTACTACAGTTAACTGTGGACAAAAAATATTACCTCAGTTCGCCCAGTGTGTTCTAGTCCACATATTCATTTATGTATGTAGAATATATACTTACGAATACAAATATGCACAAACATTAATAGATAAATATAGCTGCAAGTACAGCTATACAGAATACATATGGTTCTGGTGTGTGTCACATGAAAATTCTTGTACTGTAGGTTTAGGGAACAAGTGACTGATGATATGGACAGTTGAAAGTCATGGTTATGAAGATGTGTAAGTTGAGACTGAGGTACTTTAACTTTCAGACGAGTTACTACATGCAAATCTAAAATGACTTCTTCATTGCAAGGAAAGTACAGTTTTGTACCTACCATAAATGTAGATGTTCGAGGATCCACATTGCTGCAGTCCTAACTATTGGGTAGTCCGCTGTCCAGTCGGCCCGAATACCAGAGTATATGGCTGACGTCGGTCAGGGCGCATTAGACTGACGTCAGTACGTCAGGGTACTAATGCGCATGACCGACGCCATTTCCTCAGTCTTTTCTTGCCCCAGATGTCAGAAGACCCTAAAAAGACAAGGCCCAATATACCTGCACCAAAAATATGTACAATATATACAAAAATATATACAAAAATATCAGCATATAACCTCACCTACACAACCACCCCTAAACACAGAGGGAAGGAGGGAGGTAAATTGGACTGCAGCAATGTGGATCCTCGAACATCTACATTTATGGTAGGTACAAAACTGTACTATGTTCTTCGTTCCACATTGCTGCAGTCCTAACTATTGGGTAGAATCCCAAAGCAGAGGTAAGGGAGGCTGGCAAATCATAAAGAAGCAGGAGCTGACAACATGCCTTGCAAAATAGCTGTGGCAAAACCAGCCCTAGACTTAGAGTAGAGAGGAAGGTGATAATGCTTAGAGAAAGTATGCACTGAACTCCAAGTAGCTGCCTCCAAAATATCCTTAGTTGCCACCCCCCTTAGAAATGCTGTTGAAGTGGCAGTAGCCCTAGTGGAATGAGGCCTAATCCCAGCTGGAATCTCCTTGCCATGATGGGAATAACAAAATGAAATGCAAAACCCAATCCACTTAGAAATAGTTTGCTTAGACACGGGCTTGCCCTGAGAACTCAAAGCAAAAGAAACAAACAACTGCTGAGACTGCCTGAAATCCTTAGTCCTGCTTAAATAATAACGCAACTGCCTATGTACATCTAAAGTGTGCAAAATCTTTTCCCCTTTATTTTGGGGATCTGCATAGAAAGTAGGCAAATGAATAGTTTGGTTTAAAGCCACACTAGAAACCACCTTAGGCATAAAGGAAGGATTAGTGCGTAATGATACCCTATCCTTATGGAAAATCAGAAAGGGCTCTACTGCCATAAGGGCCTGCAACTCAGAAACCCTTCTTGCAGAAGTAATAGCCAACAAAAAAGCAGTCTTCCATGACAAATATTTCAAATCAGCAGTACCCGCAGGCTCAAAAGGTTGTAGAGTAAGTTTTTCCAACACAAAATTGAGATCCCAAGCAGGAGTAGGAGCTCTAGGTGGGGGTCTTATATTCTTTGCCCCTCTGAGAAACTGCTTGAACAAAGGATGCGAAAACAATGGTGGGTCACAATCATAGTGAGCTGAAATTGCTGCAGCATGAATCTTAATGGAAGAGAAGGACAAACCTTTGTCCAATAACTCAGTAAGATATTGAAGAGCCACACCCAAATTAGGCTCAGAAATCTCCAAATTCCTTGCTGCACTCCAAAATAAAAATCTCTTCCATTTTTCTGCATACACTTTCCTTGTACTAGGTCTTCTAGCTTCCATAATCACATTTAAAACTTGTTGAGGAAGTTGAGACCGGCTGTCTCTCAAAACAGAATATGCCATGCTGTTAGATGAAGAGAGCGAAGCTTGACATTGAGCAGGTGGCCTTCTCTCTGAGACAACAGGTGTGGAATCAAGGGTAAAGGCCATGGAGGCTTCTTTACTAGACTCCTCAGTAATGGGTACCAGTGCTGCCGAGGCCAATCTGGAGCTATTAAAATCATCCTTGGCTTGTCTTGTCTGACTTTTAGAAGCACCTTTGGAAGAAGAGGCAGAGGTGGAAACGCATACACATGAAGATTTTTCCAACTGAAAGAAAGAGCATCCACTTTCCAAGCTGTGTGATGTAACCTCTTTGTGCAAAACTTTGGCAGCTGGTGGTTTAGTGGAGAAGCGAACAGATCTATGTCTGGAGTTCCCCAGGACACTGTCAACCTTTGAAATACATGAAGATCCAGTTTCCACTCGTGGGGATCCATGATTTGTCTGCTTAACACATCTGCTAAGGAGTTCTGTGCTCCCGGCAGAAACCTTGCCTGAAGAGTTAGTTGCAAGCTGAGCGCAGTCTCCCATAAAATCATTGCTTGCCTGCACAATGGGTAAGAATGTGTTCCCCTTGTTTGTTGATGTACCACATGACAGTTGTGTTGTCTGTTAGAATCAACACCTGCCCTGGAAGAAGTAACTCCTTGAAAGCCATTAATGCAAACTGGACTGCTAACATCTCCTTCATGTTGATATGTAGATGCTGTAGTCTGGCAGGCCACTTGTCTTGTATCCACTTTCCATTTAGATGAGCTCCCCAAGCAATGTCCGAGGCATCTGTCGTTAAAATCTGACTCGCCTCTGGCCGGGTCACAGAGAGTCCCTTGTTTAGGTGACATTCCTGAGCCCACCACAAAAATTCCTTTTGAAGGCAAGGTATTATTTGAATGACAGTGTCCAAATCCTGGCAGTGCTGTGTCCATACATTTTTGAGATACCATTGCAGCTTCCTCATACGCAGTTTGGCATTGGGAAGCACCAGAATACAAGATGCCATGAACCCTAATGCTTGAAGGACTGTCCTTGCAGTCAGCACGGACTGATGAGATAGTTGATGAAAGTAAAGGGATAGACTCTTTTGTTTGTCCGGGGTTAAAAAGGCCATCTGGGCTGCTGTATTCAGTCTCACACCCAGAAAGCACATGTCTTGAGAGGGTACTAGACTGGACTTTATTTCGTTCACAGAATACCCTAGGCATCTTAGCACTGCTATAACATATTCCAGATGTTGTAGAAGGTCTTCCTTTTCCTGAGCCAGAATCAGGCAGTCGTCCAAGTAAGGATAAATCTGAATTCCTTTTAGCCTGAAGTAAGCTATCACTGGAGCCAGAACCTTTGTGAATACTCTGGGCGCAGTAGATAAGCCACAGGGCAATGCAGAGAACTGATAATGAGAATTTCCAGCTCGAAAACGCATATACTTCCTGCAACTTAGTCTTATAGGCACATGAAGGTAAGCTTCCTTGAGATCTAAAGTTACCATCCAGTGATCTTTGCCCAGCAGAGGTAAAAGCTGTTGTAACGTCAACATCTTGAACTTGGGAATGTCCAGATAAGTGTTGAGGATAGATAAATCCAAAATTGGTCTCCATGTGTTCCCCTTCTTTGGTACTAGGAACAGGCGAGAATAAAATCCTAGGCCCCTGTCTGATACAGGAACTGGCTGAATGGCCCCTAGTTGGAGAAACAGAGAAATTTGCTTGCGAGCCTCTTTCCTTTGTGGAGGAGGAACGTCTGGCATGCCTTTGAAAGGGGGCAATGTATGGAAATAAAACCTGTAACCGTGGTGAATGATATCCAACACCCATCTGTCTTGAGTAAGTAAATCCCAATTTTCTTTGAAAAGAGACAGTCTTCCTCCCAAAGGAGCTGCCAGACGAGAATCTACTGGCAGCTGAAAAGGCAGGTCATTGGGTCTGTTTACGAAAGGACTGACCCCTGCCCTCACCAGAAGTCTGAGCAGGTGAACTCCCTGTTCTAGGCCTAAAAGAACCTTGAGCTCTGCCCCTACCACGTCTAGACCTACCCCTAGACTGGGAATCATAAGCAGGATAAGTCCATCCCTTAGTAGGCCAATTTCTACTAAACTTCGGTGGCTGCACCTGCAAAAAATCTTTAACAGTTTGCATAGACTTAGCTTTGTCCTCCATTTTCTTCAAAACTGCTTCCACAGGCGAACCAAACAACACATCAGACTGTAAAGGAGCATCCAAAATCCTTGTCTTAACATGCTCAGCTAAATTCTGATCCCTCAACCAGGCATGCCTGCGAAGAACAGAACTAGTGGCAGCCACCCTCGAGGAAGCCTGTACAGCATCAAAACCACATTGCAAAGAATGCTTACCCACTTGTTCAGACACATGAACTAAATCCAGCAACTCTTTACACTCAATACCTTCCGCCAAAGCATCCACCTTAGATTTCAGTTGTGAAAGGAGATAATTTTGATATTTTAGCATGTGAAACTGACAATTCAACGCCCTCATGGCTAAAGTGGAGGAAGTATACACTTTCTTTCCCCATCTATCCAAAGCCCTTGCCTCTTTATCAGTGGGAACAGGGTTTTTAACCACAGAGGCCTTAACACCTTTAGGTCCCTGAGAAACAGTTTCGGGTCTGCCCGAGGACTCTTAAAAGATACTTATGAGCTTCAGGCACCCTATAGTACCTATCAGGTTTAACAGGAGCAGGAGGCAAAGAATCAGGGTTCAGGGAAGCCTCTGCAAAACATCTTCCACCACATTCAACACAGGAGGTATAGCTAAGGGCCTATGCTGGGGTAAAACAAGAATTCCCTAAGCCTTTTCCTGGAATCAGAGTAATCCTGGCCTTCCCATTTAAAGTGCTCCCTCATGGAATGCAGAGTCTCTGAAAATGAGAAATCCTCAGGAGGAGAAGCTGTAGGAGTGGAATCATCCACATCAGAATCAGAATAAGGAGGATACTCCTGCAAATCTTCCGCAGAAGACTCAGAAGCCTCTGAACACTGTTCAAAACTATCAAACTCAGGTTCCACCCTAGGCCTCTTATCAGGAGGGGGCATAGAACCTCTAATCATAGTAATCAAATCTTCTGCCATTTTAAGCATATGTTTCTTAGGCACAAAACCAGAAGTGCTAGGAGAAGCCCCCACTGAAGCCAAACTTGGCCTACCTCTCAAAGAAGTTTTGGAAACAGAAGGAGGCCCTAACAACCTTGGGAAGAGAGGGAAGAACAGTTACCTGAGAAGCCCCTCAGCTTGGCCTACCTCCTGAGAAGGCACATCCTGTAACAGTAAAGTCTCTGCCTGAGACTCCAAAGAAACTCCTGGCAAAACCTCTGGCTCCACTGAGCCTTCTAAAGAACCGGCGTCCGGGACTGCCGGTTCATCAACCCTAGGCTTCGCTGTTTTGTCCTTGCGCTTCTTGGGCGAAGCGGGCGGAGCATCCGGCGGCATTTTATAATTGCAACGCTTCCCAAACACTAACCTGGCACAGTCTAACCTTCTCTTAATAGTGCGTTTGTTAAACCTAGCACAAGAGCGGCATCCAACAACGTCGTGCTCAGGCCCTAAACAAGGTATACACAAGGTATGGTAATCCCTATGAGGTATCTGTTTCCCACAAGAAATACAGTTATTCACTTTTTCTGACATCCGGTTAAATACTGAGGCAAGAAAAAACCAAAATGTTCCCCAACGGGGTACTTAGCCAACTCTGATTCGGTCTGAAACTCCGACTTTAGAAAATTTCAGAACGCCAACCTGCACTCGCAAAACTGCTTCTGCATCGGACCATGCGGCAAAAAAGACTGAGGAAATGGCGTCGGTCATGCGCATTAGTACCCTGACGTACTGACGTCAGTCTAATGCGCCCTGACCGACGTCAGCCATATACTCTGGTGTTCGGGCCGACTGGACAGCAGACTACCCAATAGTTAGGACTGCAGCAATGTGGAACGAAGAACATCATCAAAATCTTTTTGTTTTACTGCAGGAAATATCAAACGCCATATACTCTACTGTCTGAGTATTACAGGTACCAGCAGTCAGAAAACTGACATTCCAAGAAGTATCCATTGTTACGGCGTACAAATTTTGAAAGAGCATTCAGCTGTGAACAACAACTTTATGAATACATTAGCTGCACAGGGAGGAATGTTGTTAAAATGTGCGAGTGGGAAAATATTAAGAAAGGGGCAAAATACAAAGAACAAAAAAAGGCTGCAATTATTGCATCATGTGAGCATAGACACCACCTCCAACAAGGGAAAAGTACATTAAAACGTGTTGCTTTCAGCAGCGTGACCAGAAAAAGTAGTGAAAAAGAGTAAATTAAAAGGCAATATGGTATAAAGTTTGCATTATACCAACCTAGTGCATATCTCAAGAATGCCTTCGTACATTTATAAAACAAAAAAATAGCAAATCTGAAGTACTGATGAAAGGATCTGTATCTCAACTGCAAAGAAACACAGAATGGCCCTGTTTGGCCTACCTTTTCACTACTTGCTGGATAAGCTACAGATTTTACTTAACAGCTTACTTCACACTTCCCTTACTCCCCTTAAGAAATGTTGTGTGGCTGTCCCATGCACTCTTGAAACATATTACAGTTTTTGACCATATCACCCCTATTGGGAACACTGCTCCACTGATTTTCACGGTCTGTGAAATAATATTCCCTCATCTCCCTCACATGCCCACTGTTTTAACAACAAGCAGCATCCCATCAATATAACATGGCTGTATGTTGAAGACTGTACTTATCTAAACCATCTGTACCTGTTTAATGTACAAGTAAGTGTCAGTAATGTCTCCCTTCTGCCTTCTTCTCCCAGACTATATCCACAGGATCTGTTACAGTCTCCTACTTTATGGCTTGTGATGTAGACAACATATCTTTATTGCTTTCACCCAAACTGGCTGTAGCCTGTCTTGTGCCCCTCAGAGGTCTCTACAGCTGCATTCAACACTTTAGACAGGGTCTCTGTAGAGCAACAAATCTCAAGACATGCCTCTTCTTATGCATCACAATACATCAACAAGCTCACCAGGTAACACCTGCTTAAGGTAAGGCCTGCTTGCCTTTAAGTTATCTGATATGACTACCCACATGTTTTTAACGTGATGTTGTTGTTGCCGTTTTCCCCTACAGCTGCAGACTGCTTTTGTTTTCTGCTTCATTAAAGAAATACATTTCATGCACATATACTTATATTTTGCAATGAATTCAAGAGGCCAGGTTTTGACACTTTAGTATCAGTCTTATTACCTAATTTTGTGACATCAACAAAACAGCAATATTATACTTCCATGACTTCTAGAAAGTCACTTACTAAGACAGTGAAAAAAAATCAGTCCCAGGACTGAACTGTCTGGCACCCAACTCATCACCGTTTCAGCTGAATGGACCCACTATAGTTCCCTCGATCTATTGACTAGCCAATGTTTTACGCACAACACTATCCTACAAATCACTCACTCCACTGTGATAAACACTTACAGCCCCTTTATGATCCAAAACCCTGGTTACTTCCAATGTAATACCCTGGTTACTCAGTTTTTTTTTTTTTGTTTTTTTTAATCATAAGTTCCAATATCATCCCTACAGCCAAGGTCATACTAAAAGGCTGATGATTAAAAGCATTGTCTTGCTTCAAGTCTTGAAAAGGAGGAATCAACCTCTGCTCTTTCAAGACTCTACTGCTCCTCCTCCTCGTCTAATTTGGTAAAAATGGCATTCTGAGGTATTAACACTTCCTTAAGCACTCTGAAATGATTCCATTCAAGAGTAGCATAGCTGTGCCATAAGCAAATTATTCTGGTCACAACACAGAAAATTCCCCTCTCCCTGAGCTACAAGGTCCTCAGAGTATGTAATAAGGGTGTAGGTACAAAGTAACCTTCATGTGAAGTGTGCGACACACTGATCTCCAAAGAAAACCAAAATTCTATCTTTGCTTCTTTCACATAAAAGTCGAATTCAATAGAACGACCGGTGTATGGATCTCTCTGACCCAGACCACTGGTCTCAACTGCTGTGTGCACCTTCAGCTCTCAGAGTTCTTTCAGGACTTGTCCTTGTGTAAAGGAAAATAACCACTCATCTGACGCACTGCTACTGGAAACACAGGTTTTGTCTGGTCTTCTTTCGTGACACAAACAACTATTCATTACTCTTGTTTGCACACATCTACCAAATCAATTTCTAAGTTTTAAGTCTCCATTCTGTTGACTTTCTTTGTTCCCTTAAGGCTTTAATCTCTTTCATGTCCGAATTTGCCAGGTTTTATTCAGATAGAGTCTTTGTTCTTTAAACCATTTTTCCTGCATTCATTCTACAATGAGCTAGCGCTGTTCTTCCTCTACCTCCTTTTGGCCTTAATTTTATTTCTTAAATGCTGGTAAGTTTTTTCTTAACATCTGCCTCCTATCTCAAGACAGGATGCGTGAATCACACAGGATCACTAGGATCAAATCTTCATTTACTTTCGACAAGCTCTTATTTGCCTATTTCTTTGTATAGAGATGTACAATTCCCAGCCTGAAATTTACAGCTACGTGACAGCGGACTACAAAAAGATACTGTTACACAAATGTAAAAAATATAAAATACTGGGATCTTCACTTAAACTTCACTGCCAGTTATTTGACCCCCTTTCAACATACCAGTACCATCTGGTGTTTTGCCATTGCTCTTGTGTATTTTACAACAACCAACCTGTGACAACATAGGAACACCTCCCTTTTAAATCTACGTGACCGATTTTCAGAGCAACTATAGGAAAGGAACATGTATTTACTGATAAAAATTAAGGACAATTTAGCAGCAGCAGCATGGCTTCAGAGGATGACAGTGTTGTCATGGCAACATCTTCAAGTGATTACAGTGAGACTATAAACAGAAGACCAGTCATTCTGTCTATTGGGAATAATGTACATCATGTAAAGATGGAATCGGTCGAGCCATAAAACCATCCTTCACATACGTAGGTACACAGCAGGATACATCGTCAGACATGGATTCCTGTACTTAAAATAAGTTCTTCTGACAATTCTATATCTAACCTTGGTTCCTATACTTTAATAACATGCCAAGTGTAATATCTTTGGCTTATACAGTCTCATGGGCATAGAGGAGAGTCCATTTCTGGTGATAATGGAGAACACTGGACCTTGCATAAGTGCCGGCCGATTCAGAATAAGGAGTCACGTGGCTGCTCAAGGTCTGCTGTTCTTTACTCTCACAGAAGGCTGTTTCTGAAAAGCTCATTGTAACCACCTAATAAGACATTACTAATGACTTCCTTTTTTTGAAAGTGTTCTCCATTATTACCTAATATTTTATTTATTTCTTCTAGTTAGTATAGTGCAAGTGCTACCAAAGCAACAGCAATGTCCTGCGTTCTCCATTATCACCATGTTTTCCTTTCTACAGACAATGGCAGTTAAACATACCTGGTTATATATTTTTTTAAATACAAATTTACATAGTGAACCATTTTATTATCACAAACTGAATTCCCTTAAAATGTGCATGTTATACTGGTACATAACTCTCAACCTCTTAGTGCAACAATTCTGGACAAAGTCTAAACTAATGGGAAATAAATGCCCAAAATCAGGGACCTATTTTTAACACTGCTCATCTAAGCTTAGAAAGTTGCCAGAACTGTTTTTTTGCATTAGAACACATTTTAAGAATATGAAATCTGAAACTCAAATGTTGGACTTCAACCCTCAGTAATGTGCCAGAAAAACAAAAAATGTTACGGGGAGCAGACCAAAAATATGAGGGAAGAATCTGGAAAGTTGAATGGAATGTTATGGTAGTATGACAAATGACCAAGAACCACCCGGGTGAGCTACTGTTTCCTTATATCTGATAAGAAAAATGACAACTGGACACTTCAGTGCGGCTCTATATGTACTTTCTGTGTAACAGAGAACATACGAAAATACAAAGTATTCTTATGTTCAGAAATAGTAAAAATGTTAACATCAGCAGCTGAAAAGTGAGCTACCATTTTAATGTTCTGACAGCTATGCAAAGACACTGCTGAAATCTAGCCATCTCTTATCACACCCCAGTTCCACCCTGATGTAGATGTGTGATCGCACACCTTAGGATAGGTATGAGGTAGGACTGCAGGTAGGGCATTAACAAAATTCACTACCCCCCCCCAAGGATGATGGATAGCCTCAGCATAATTCCCTAAAGATTAAATATGTAGCATTTAACCCACAACTTACATTTCCCTCTAAGATGATTAGGTCCCAAATAAGGACCTGTCTTCCAAATTAAACTAGGTCCTGCTGTTTTAACTACATTCAAAACTAAGTGCAAGCCTGTACCATTTATTTATTTTGACACTGGTACGTACTTTAGTATTTCTGTGTGATTTTGCAACAAATCTTTAGTACTTCTATGATACTGCCCTCATGAACAATTTAAAATGAAATTATCCAAATCTGCCACCAGTATCACATCTTTTGAAAGCAGTTTGCTCTGGAATGACCTGTAAAGTGACACTGTTCTTGCTCACTGGCAGATTTTGTAACTTATTCAGGTGTATAGGCAGAAAAAAGAAGGGTGGTATGAAGTGGGATTTCTCCAAGGATGTATCAAGGAAGGAGTAAAGAGGGTGGAATGAGATCCTGTATGAAAAACAGGTGTGCAAAAACAAAAAAAATGCAAAACGCTTACATAAACTGCATGCTGAAGCAGTAGCTTGAAGCAGTTATGTGACAAAATACCTAAGGAAAAACTGGGGAAACAAACTGGCAAAATAAATTCTACAGTTATACTGACAAATGGAGGAAGACTTATATGGCCATGTGAATAACAGGAATACAACCAAGGTGAAAAGTACTACACATCAGGCAGAAATACTAAATTCACTGTTCCCCTCAATAAGTTGGCACAAGATACCAGCACAGAAAAGCCCGGTGGGATCACGGTTACATGGGACCCTAGACAGAGTAATGGACCAGCCCCCACCACCCAGAGTCATTCCAGTGTCCCATTACTTGCCTGCCTCTCCCCAATTATCATAAACACTTTTTAAACCTGTCAGTGTGCACACTATTTCCTCATTTACTTTTTACAATCATTACAGAGATTTGGATTTAATTTAAAACTTTTATTTTAAAATTTTAGAGCACAGACACTGATGGCCATTTGCTAAACAAAAGTCTCAAACTGGAAACAGACTTGGCAAGAACAACTGTAAAATTATTTTCCCTTAAATCTCACATTCACAGAGAATGCATCTTGCCAGTGGCAGATGCAGAGTACCTTGGGCTCTGGGCTGTTTTCAAATCATGCCCCCCACGCATTCTCAGTATCCTGCATAAATTGCTGTGTTTTTTGACTCGCCTTTCTGATTGTTTTTAAATATATTTCTTGGTTAATACAGCAACATTTGTAAGAATTTTCTTGGTTAATACAGCAACATTTGTAAGAATGTGTTTTAAATTTGTAGTTCTGAAAATTTTCCACTAAGCAGTGAAACACAACGTATGAAAAATAATGACAAAAGTTCCATTTTTTAACATTTCAACCACAAAAGGCCAGTCAGCCTGCTGTCTTTATAATCCACCAATATCTGTACTCAACAATTACTGTTGCTTTTTTGACTGTGTATACATCATGTGTCTGACTGTGTTAAAAATGGCCACAGTAAAGTACTCTAATTTGCTTAATACAAATGTACACCCGTCATGCAAAGACAGAGTAAAAATAACTTTATTGGCTCAACAGGGTCATTTTTATCAAAAGACAACCCTAAATCCAGCAATGAGAGCTTCATTAACATCTGAGAAGGGTGCAGTCAACAGTGTCAAAAAATTAATAATGACCAAAGTCACATACTTCACATTTATTTCACACAAACACACAATAGCCAAAATATTTCAACTTAATTCACACAAATGCATACTAGTCCTGCAAAGTCAGATTAAAGACAGTTTAAAAATCAGCAGTTAAGAAAGTACAGTTTTGTACCTACCATAAATGTAGATGAACTGGATAGCATCTGCAGTCATAACAACTGGGTTGTCCTGTCGTCAGGCAGCCCTGCAGTCGGCCGGATTCCAAAGTCCGGGTCCGGCTTCGGCTGATGTCGCACTCGACCCGACGTCATCTCTGTTGGACTTCGGGTATAAAAGCATCATCCGACGCCATTTTCCTCAGTGTTTCTTGCCCCAGATGCCAGTAGCCCTCTTGCAGGCTAAAATTTGGATAGATGCCAATGTTTCCAAATAGATAGAGGTAAACACAACAATAAGCATGTATGTACATATATACAAACAAATACACCATAAAAGACTCCCCCCCAACAGCTAGCTATTAGGAGGGTAAACACCCTAGGAGTACCACAGAGGGAAGGAGGAGGGTAATCCTGACTGCAGATGCTATCCAGTTCGGACATCTACATTTATGGTAGGTACAAAACTGTACTATGTCCTTCATGGATGCATCTGCAGTCATAACAACTGGGTAGAATACCATAGCCAACTAGGGAGGAGGATAAAGGTAGATTATGGTGTGTTTAGGATCCCTTGCAGTACAGCAGTGGCAAACCCTGCTCGGGATCTGGAATATAGAGGCAAATTATAATGCTTGGCAAATGTATGCACGGAGGTCCAAGTAGCCGCCTCAATAATGTCTTTGGTTGCCACTCCTCGTAAGAAGGCTGTGGTAGTGGCTGTTGCCCTTGTAGAATGAGGTCTTATGTTCTGTGGAATTGGTTTTCCATGGAAGGAGTAACAGAATCGTATGCAATTTCCTATCCATTTGGAGATTGTCTGTTTGGAAATAGCTTTTCCTTTCCCTGCCTGTTGCATAGGCTACAAAAGGTTGGTCAGTCTTTCTGCTATTTTTTGTTCTGTCCAAGTAGTAGCGTAGCTGTCTATGTACATCCAAGGTATGCAGTATTCTTTCCCCTCTGTTTTGTGGGTTGGGAAAGAAGGTAGGTAGGTGGATTGCCTGGTTTAAAGACACTCTGGATACCACCTTGGGCATAAATGTAGGATTAGTCCTCATGGACACTCTATCTTGGTGGAAGATTAGGAAGGGTTGCACTGCCATTAAGGCCTGTAGTTCTGAAACCCTCCTTGCTGAAGTAATTGCCAGTAGGAAAGCAGTTTTCCATGACAGGTGTTGTAGGTCTGCTGTTGCTGCTGGTTCAAAGGGTGATAGTGTCAACTTTTCTAGCACAAAGTTTAAATCCCAAGCTGGTAATGGTGGTTTCCTTGGAGGTTTTACATTCTTGATTCCTCTGAGGAACTGCCTGAGCAAAGGGTGCGTAGAAACAGGTGGATCAAAGCTGTATTCTGCCGAAATAGCTGATGCATGTATCTTGATGGAGGAGTAGCACAGGCCTGAATGAAGAAGTTCGCCAGATACTCCAGAATGTTAGGCATATCTATGCTTGACACATCTTTTCCTCTTTCCGTACTCCAAATGACAAACCTTTTCCATTTTCCAGCATAGTTCCTTCTTGTTGAAGGTCTGCGTGCTTCAAGAATAATGTCTTTAACTCTCTGGGAAAGTTCTGGATTAGCTGCTGCTATGTGATGTTCCATGCAGTCAGTTGCAACGTTTTTAGGTTTGGATGTATGATGCTGTAGTTGTTCTGAGTTAACATCAAAGGCATCAGGGTATTGGCCACATATTGTTCCGAGACATGCTCCTCAGTAGTGGGTACCAGTGTTGTCTTGGCCAGTTTGGAGCTATCAGGATTATCCTTGGACGTTCTTCCTTGATTTTTAGTAGTACCTTGTGTATCAAAGGAAGAGGTGGGAATGCATATGCTGTTAGGGCTTTCCAGTTGAAGGAGAGCGAGTCCACTTTCCATGCTAGTGGGTGGAATGTCCTTGTGCAGTACTTTTTGAGCTGGCGTTTGAGAGGTGATGCGAATAGGTCTGTCTGTGGCATTCCCCATTTCTTTGAGATGGTCTTGAAGATGTCCGGGTGCAGCTTCCATTCGTGGGCATCCGAAGTGGTTCTGCTTAATATGTCTGCTAGAGTATTGTCTTTCCCCGGTACAAATATTGCCTGTAACTGGATGTTGTAGCTGAGTGCCAGGGTCCACAGCTCCAAGGTCATTCTGCATAGGGGTTATGAATGAGTGCCTCCCTGTTTGTTGATGTACCACATGACTGTGGTGTTGTCTGTCCTTATCATCAACTGACCCTCTTTGAGAAATGGTTTGAACTTTTGGATTGCCAGTTTTACTGCCAGCATTTCTTTTAGATTGATGTGCAGGTGAAGTTGATCCTGTGTCCACAATCCTTGCACGCATTTGTCCAGCATGTGGGCCCCCCATCCTAGGTCTGAAGCGCCTGTTGTGATGGTCTGGCTTGCTTGACATCTGCGAAAGGGTAGGCCTGGGTTTGACTGGCATGCCTGAGCCCACCATAGGAACTCCTGTTTTAAGCATGGAATTAGTGGGATTTCTGTTTCTAGACTGTGTCTGTGTTGGGACCATAAATTCTTTAGGTACCACTGTAGTTTCCTCATATGTAGTCTGGCAAATGGAACCAAGATTATGCATGATGCCATGAAGCCCAAGGCCTGCAGTACTTTTCTTGCTGTTAACTTGTTCAGTTTTGTTAGTGCCAAGAAGTAAAGAGGAAGTTCTTTTCGTTTTTCTGTAGTCAGGAATGCCATTTGTTTTACTGTGTCCAATTCCGCCCAAGAATGTCCTTGTTTGGGATGGTATCAGCCTTGACTTTTGTAAATTGACTGTGTATCCCAGTGCTTGTAGCAAGTAAATGACCCTTTGTAAATCTGTTGTCAGCTTGCTTTTGTTGTCCCCTTGTAGCAGGCAGTCGTCCAGGTATGGGTAAATTTGAATTCCCTGTAGTCTGCAATGGGCGATTACTGATGCCAGGCATTTTGTGAATACTCTGGGCAGTAGATAAGCCAAAGGGCAATGCTGAGAATTGATAGTGCTCTGATCCTGCAAGAAATCTGAGGTATCTTCTGCAGATTGGTCGAATGGGGACGTGCAGGTATGCCTCCTTGAGATCTAGAGTTACCAGCCAAGACTCCTTGCCCAGCATGGGAAGAAGTTGCTGTAGGGTCAGCATTTTGAATTTTGGGACAATGATGTATGTATTTAAGGTGGACAGGTCGAGAATTGGTCTCCAACTTTTTTCCTTTCTTGGAACTAGGAATAGTCTGGAATAGAACCCCTTTCCTTGCTCTGCTGTTGGCACTCTTTCCACAGCTCTCATGTTTGCTAACTCCATTATCTGGCGAGAGCCTCTGTTTTTGATTTGGAGGTAGATTTGGCATTCCTCTTTGACTGGTAAAGTGTGGAAGTGAAACCGGTAACCTCGATCTATGGTTTGTAAAATCCACTTGTCTTTTGTTATGTAGTGCCAGTTCTTTGAAAATAAGGTTAACTTTCCGCCTAGAGGAGCTGCTATTTGTTCCCTGGTAGGCGGATTTAGGATTAAGTCACTGTGGTTGTGCTGATGTAGTGGCAGTGGCTGTGTCTGTGCCTCTGTTGTTACCTTGCCACTGTCGTCCTCTGTAGGCACCTCCTCTGGATTGGTTTCTGCCTCTGGAACGCCTATTCCTGCCCCTTTGAAATTTTGTGGAGTCAGGAAAGGACCAATTTTGGCAGGCCAGTTCCTGCTAAACCTTGGGGTTGAACCTGCAAGAAATCTTTAACAGTTTGAACAGATTTTGCCTTTTCTTCCATTTTCTTCATAACCTGCTGGGCAGGTGTACCAAACAAGCTTGTCTTGTCCATAGGAGCATCTAGCAACTTAGCTTTAACATGATCCGTAAAGCTTGTTCCTTTAGCCATGCATGCCTTCTTATCACTGTGCCTGTCATGGCTGATCTAAATGAAGCCTCCAGTGCATCATAGCCACATTTTAAGGAATGGTTGCTAACCTGTTGTATGTTATTTACCATCTCTAATACATATTTCTTATCAAGAGATTCATCAGTGGTTAGTTTTTTAGTTAACTGATCAAGCATAAACTCTTGGTATTGTATCATGTGAAACTGACAGTTTAAAGCTCTAGCTGAGAGAGTAGCTGAAGTGTAGACCTTTTTACCACATCTGTCTAATGACCTTGCTTCCCTTTCAGAAGGAATAGGGTTTTTAGCTATGGTCGCGGCTACTGCCTAGGGACCCTGGGATATAGTTTCTGGGTCTGCAAGTGGGGCCTTGTAAAGGTGGTGATGAGTATCTGGCACCCTGTAAAATCTGTCTGGTTTGGCAGGGGCTGGGGGTAAAGAATCTGGAGCGGAGCAAACATCATTGAAAGCATCATCCACCACAGAGAGAACAGGAGGTATAGCTTAGGGCCTGTGCTGTGGGAGGTGCAGAAAGGTCCTAAGTCTTTTTCTGGAGTCTGAAAAATCCTGTTGCTGCCATTGGAACTGTTCTCGCATGGCATGCAAGGTTTCCCCAAAGGAGAATTCTTCTGGTGGGGAAGCAGCTGGGATGGATTCTTCAGCATCAGAATCTTCAAAATTGGAGAAGGGAGCCTCTGGCTGGTCAGTTATGTCTGATTCATCAGCAGAATCATCAGAAGACACTGGCTCAGGGGGCTCTGCCCTAGGTCTCTTCTCTGGGGGCTGAGAGGCCCTGTCTGGGTGAGATTGAGATCCTCTAATTAAAGAAATTAAATCTTCTGCCAAAGTAAGCATTTGAGAACTAGAAGAGGGCCTGGATGTGGGGGGTTTAACAAGCACTGTTTTAGTAGTCTTGGCTGCTTTAGCCCTGGCGAAGGCCTTAATGGACATGGCTGCTGGAGGCCTAGCAGCACCACGTGCTGGGGTAGAGACATCCAAGGGGATGGTGTCTGATAAGTCAACCACCGTAGTTGGTAAAATTTCTGAGGTCGATTCAAGAGTTGTAGCAGGGGACTCAGTTGTAGGAATAGGTTCAGCTGTACTTTGATCAGTTTTCTCGGTTTCGGCCGAAACCGAGACACTCGCGTTTTGCTTAACCATGGTTTCGGCCGAAACCGCGGACCGCGAGTGTCGGTCTTTATCTTTGCGTTTTTTGGTAGATTGGGTAGTCGGAGGATCCGACGGCATAATGTACGCAAAATCAGAACCGAAAAACTGTTCTGCAAACTCCGACCGACGCCTAAGCGTGCGTCGGTTGAAAGAAGCACAGGCCGAACAGGCTGCTACGTCGTGGGCTGGGCCTAAACAAGGCAGACAGTAAGAGTGGAAATCTTTATGAGGTATTTGTTTCCCACAGGTTAAACAATTGTTAACTTTTTCTGACATCGGCTGAGGCAAGAAAGAGTCCCCAACGGGGTACTTAGCTTTAGAAGTCTTCGAAGTAGTATTCGGTAGAAATAATCTCTGGATCCGACCGACCGGCACTTGCGAACAGCTTCTGCTTCGGGCGCCACGCGGCAAGAAAGACTGAGGAAAATGGCGTCGGCTGATGCTTTTATACCCGAAGTCCAACAGAGATGACATCGGGTGGAGTGCGACATCAGCCGAAGCCGGACCCGGACTTTGGAATCCGGCCGACTGCAGGGCTGCCTGACGACAGGACAACCCAGTTGTTATGACTGCAGATGCATCCATGAAGGACATCATAAAGATACTTTTTATCCACAGCGAATCCACCCCACCTCAGTTACAGTCACTTTAACTGTGTAAACTTCTCATTGTTATGAAGAAATAAATTAAATGTACTTTATTGATTGCTTTGGATGAACTACCTGAAATTGCATACAGACACAACTATCATACCAAAAGATCCAGCCATGTGTACTACAGTTTAAAGAGTATTTGAGAACATAAGAAATATTAATAACACATGCCAATATGCAAAGTGTTTGCAGAAGTAAAAGTCATCTGACTAATTACACATTAAAGAAAATTACTACTAATGCAAAGGTTGATGCTGGCAAGCAACTTTGCACTTCTGTGCATTTCACTGCTTTATCTGCAAATACAGTGCTTGCTGTCCATGAAGAACAGTGGCCTATATTGCATTAAAAATTATGTGTTGGTGATATTACTATAACATTTCCTGAAATAGATCAGCTATGCAATAGGGAGAGACTGGCAAACAATATCAGGTTCATCGTTAGTAGGCATGCAGTCCTGGAAACCATTAGGGAACCTAGACCAAATTCTCATTTACTCCAAAGCACTTTCTGGTTAAGTGACTTGCTCAGTGCCATACTTCTGGTAAATGAGGGTGGAAAGATTCAAACAAACTCCATGCCACTGGAAACAGCTCATTAACAAGCTGAAGCTGTAGTCTTCTGTGATTATGATACTAGTAACAGCTTTTAACTAAATGCAGAATCCCTCTACAATCCAATCTTGCAGAAAAGGCTTTTCTTCTTCTTTCGGCTTTTTCCCGGTTAGGGATCGCCACAGCAGATCACCTGTCTGCTCATAACTGGCAATGGAGTTTTACGGTGTTGAGCTGCCAGCCCGGCACCCAACCTTCCACAGAAGGCACACTTATCACAGTAAAATGCAACAATGACTACAAAATGGATGGTGAAGATTAGATGGTTCTGATGATCACTCCAAATAAAGAAAGCTATATGACCTGACAAATGTCAACACCTTTGCAGTTGCTAGAGACTGGAAATTACTGCAAAATATATTACCAAAATTAAATGTTTAGACTGCATTGCACAGTCCAGGCCAACTAATGAATTATTTTGTTATTTAATGCAATAAAAAAAGCAAAACATTTAAAGACAATATAAATTCTGAAGCAGCTTTTGGTCAACAACCCACAAGTCATACAAAAAAAAGAAGTATTGCAGCATACTGTTTTTTTGTTTTTTTTTGGGGGGGGGGGGCTTATATTCTTGTAGGACACCTACACCTCATATCTGATCCCCTGTGTCTTCTCTGTCATCAAGAATAGCTATCCTGTCTGACAACACTCAGTATAGCTCTGACCTACTTGAAAGGCTAATACTGTTGTATCACTGCAGCATACTCCTCCAGAGTCAGTACGGCCAGATTATGGACAAATAGGGCTCTATGTAGGGTAATGAATCAGGCTCCAACCTGCCAAACCAGTATCCTATTACTTGGCTGTCTCTCCCCAGTTACCATAAATGCTGTTCAAGCCAGTCAGTTTACATAAAATTTCTCCTTTACTGTTACAGTTATTCAGTGTACATACTGTTTTCTTTACTTTTATAGTTATCACAGAGATTTGGATTTAATCTAAAACCTTTGTTGTCTGTGTTTTTTTGTAAAATTTGAAATAATTTTCAACAAAACAAAAATTCTCCCATTGAAAACAGACTTGGCATGAGAAAAACTAAACTTTTCTTCCCTTGAAACTCATGTTTATTAAAAATTAATCTGACAACCCATTAAACTACAAGCGGTGCACAGAGTCATACTCAGATGCATTTGCTAACAGCCTAGGACAATCCACTTGACACAAGTGCCCCTTTCTAGGATTAGCCCAGGGGAACTGTCTGGTGAATTAAAGTACAGTTTTGTACCTACCATAAATGTAGATGTTTGAGTGTTCACACTGCTGCAGTCATCACACTTTGGTTATCCTGCCATCAGGCGGTCCCGCAGTTGGCCAGAGTTCCAAAGTCTTGGTCCGGCGTCGGTTGCTGTCGCTTCTTCCCTGACATCAGTGCGTCAGGGGTATATAAGATGCATCCGACGCCATTTTCTTCAGTTTTTCTTGCCGCAGATGTCAGGTGCCCCCAAGTGGGTAGGCAATACATATTGCTAATCAAAAATATACATATAAAATAAAAACAATATCTTCAGTTACCAGCAAATACACCCCAAAGGTTGTATAGGATGGAAGGGTATAGATAAGTCCAGCTAGTTCAGAGGGGAATGGAGGGAGGGGAACCTGGACTGCAGCAGTGTGAACACTCGAACATCTACATTTACGGTAGGTACAAAACTGTACTATGTTCATCGTGTTACACTGCTGCAGTCATCACACTTGGGTTGAATCCCAAAGCTAAGTTTGGGTGGCTGGTCTATAAAGAGTTAGGATTGGCCAAGAGGCCCTGCAGAACTGCAGTGGCAAATCCTGCTCTGGATTTAGAGTAAAGAGGCAGTTGGTAATGCTTGGTGAAGGTGTGCACTGAACTCCAAGTTGCAGCCTCCAACATTTCCTTGGTAGGTACTCCTCTGAGAAAGGCTGCTGAAGTGGCTGTTGCCCTGGTGGAATAAGGCCTAATGTTATTAGGGACTGATTTTCCATGCTGTGTGTAGCAGTACCGAATACAGTGTCCTATATATTTGGATATAGTCTGCTTTGAGATAGCCTTGCCTTGTGATCCTGCAGCATATGCTACAAACAGTAGATCAGTTTTCCTGAAAGCTTTTGTTTTGTCCAAGAAGAAGCGTAGCTGCCTGTGTATGTCCAAAGAATGCAGAAGTTTCTCTCCTTTATTTTGGGGGTTTAGATAAAAAGTAGGCAAATGGATGGTTTGGTTAAGAGCCACACTAGATACCACCTTTGGCATGAAGGTAGGGTTTGTCCTTAAAGATACCCTATCCTGATGAAAAATTATAAAAGGTTCCACTGCCATTAATGCCTGTAGCTCTGAGACTCTTCGTGCTGAAGTTACTGCCAGGAGCAGAGCTGTTTTCCATGATAAAAATTTTAGATCGGCTGTATTGGCTGGCTCAAAAGGTGGTAGGGTCAGTTTTTCCAAAACGAAATCGAGGTCCCAAGTTGGTGTTGGTGCTCTCCGGGGCGGTCTTATGTCTTTAGCCCCTCTGAGGTACTGCTTTAGCAAGGGATGAGAGAATAAAGGAGGATCCATGTTGATATGTGCAGAAATGGCAGAGGCGTGAATCTTAATTGATGAAAAGGATAGGCCTCTGTCCAGCATCTCAGTTAAGTATTGTAAAATCTGGGGAATGTTTGGAACAAAAGGGTCAAGGCTGTGAGCCTGGTTCCAGGTGCAGAATCTCCTCCATTTTTCTGAGTAAGCTTTCCTGGTGCTAGGCCTTCTGGCCTCCAAAATGACATCCAAAACAGCTTTAGAGAGAGGTGTTGCCTGTTTGACTAAAGTATCTGCCATGCAGCCAGGTTTAGGGTTTTGAGCTGACCGTGCAGGATCTGATTGTTTTGTTGAGTTAGAAGGTGTGGAATTTGGGGCAAAATCCATGGTGGGCCCTGAGCCAAGTTCCTTAAGCTAGGGTACCAGTGCTGGCGTGGCCAGTCTGGAGCAATCAGGATCATCTGTGGTTTTTCTTGTCTGGCTTTTAGGAGTACCTTTGAAAGGAGAGGCACTGGTGGGAAGGCATGGACTTTTAGGTTTTTCCAGCTGAACAGAAGAGCATCCACTTTCCATGCTTGTTTGTGATAAGTCCTTGTGCAGAATTTTTGTAGTTGGCAATTCAGAGGGGAGGCAAAAAGATCTATGTCTGGGCATCCCCATTTTTGTGTTATCAAGCTGAAGATTTGTGGGTTCAATTTCCATTCGTGAGGGTACATGATATTTCTGCTCAAGTCGTCTGCCAGAGTATTTTTCTTTCCTGGCAGGAATTGTGCTTGTAGGTGAACGTGGTACATTAGAGCTGTGTTCCATAAGGTCATGGCTTGCCTGCATAGGGGATAGAGTGAGTGCCCCCTTGTTTGTTTATGTACCACATTACTGTGGTGTTGTCTGTCTTTAGTAATAGTTGTCCTGGGTGTAGAAGGTCCTTGAAAGCTGTTAGGACATTTTGAACTGCCAACATCTCTTTTTGATTGATGTGAAGATGCATCTGATCTGTGGTCCACTTGCCCTGAATGCATGTTCCTGCCATGTGTGCTCTCCAGGCGTAATCCGAAGCATCTGTTGTTAGAGTTTGCCTGGCTGTGGGTTGGGTAAAAGGCTGACCCTTGTTTAGGTGACATGCCTGTGCCCACCATCGAAACTCCTGTTGTAGGCAGGGAATTATTGGAATTACTGCTTCTAGACTGTGAGAATGTTGAGTCCAAACACTTTTTAGGTACCATTTTAATTTCCTCATATGCAGTCTGGCATATGGAATTAGTAGTATGCAGGATGCCATGAATCCCAGGGCCTGCAGAATTTTTCTTGCAGGGAGATGGGACGTTTTTGCCAGTTGTTGAAAATATTGAGTTAGTTGCACTTGTTTGTCTGGCATGAGGTAAGCCATCTGGGCTGTTGTATTTAAGCTGGCACCTAGGAATGTAATCTGTTGTGAGGGCACTAGTTTTTACTTCTTTTCGTTTACTGTGTACCCTAGAGAAATTAGCAACCTTTTCACAAACGCCAGATGCTGTAGAAGAATGTCCTTTATCTCTGCTTGAATGAGACAGTTGTCCAGGTATGGATATATTTGAATCCCTTTTTGTCTGCAAAATGCAATTACTGGTGCCAGGCACTTTGTGAAGACCCTGGGCGCAGTAGATAAGCCAAAGGGCAGTGCAGAGAATTGGTAGTGCTTTGTACCAGCTTTGAATCGGAGGTATCTTCTGCAATTTTGTCTGATAGGGACATGCAGGTATGCCTCTTTGAGGTCCAGAGTAACAAGCCAAGCCTTCTTGCCCAGCATGGGTAGAAGCTGCTGTAATGTCAACATTTTGAATTTTGGAATATCCAGGTAAGTATTCAGAATTGAAAGGTCCAGTACAGGCCTCCAGGCTTTGTCCTTTCTGGGGACCAGGAAGAGTCTTGAGTAAAATCCTTGTCCTTGTTCCTGTTGTGGTACTTTTTGTATAGCTCTCATGACCATGAGGGCTGAAATTTGTTTTTGTGCCTCTACCCATTGATTTTGTGGCAGGTCTGGCATTCCTTTTAGCTTTGGTAAAGTATGGAAGTGGAATCTGTAACCTTGAGACACAATATTCAGGACCCATTTGTCTTGGGTGATTGTTTGCCAGTTTTGAGGAAAAAAGTGCTAGTTTTCCCCCTAAGGGGGCTTCCAGAAGGGACGTGATTGGCGTACGCAAGTGAAAGTCATTGTGACTGTTTCCTGTAAGGTTGAGACTTGTCCTCATCTCCTTTTGGGGTTGAGGTGCCCCACTGTCGTTGTCTGTTTGAGCCTTGAGGTTGAGATCTGCCTCTTGGGCGTCTTTATCTGCCCCTCTGTGGCCTGTCTGTGTCTGACACTGGAAAGAACCAATTTTTTGTTGGCCAATTTCTGCTAAACCGAGGTGGCTGTACCTGTAAGAAATCCTTGACTGTTTGCATAGATTTAGCTTTATCCTCCATTTTCTTTAACACCTCTTCTGCCTTAACACCAAACAAGGTATCATGTTGTAAAGGAGCATCCAATAACTTTGCCTTAACATGTTCAGGTAAACTCTGTTCTTTTAACCAAGCATGTCTTCGAATAACAGAACTTGTAACTGTGGCTCTACAAGAGGCCTCTAAAGAATCAAAACCACATTGCAGTGTATGCTTTCCCACCTGTTCAACTGCACGCAATAAATCCTGCATTTCTTTACAATCAGGAGCTTCTGAGCTAGCAAGCATTTTCTGTTTTAACTGAGCTATTAAATATTGTTGGTACTTAAGCATGTGAAACTGGCAATTTAAAGCTCTTACTGCTAAAGTTGCAGACGTGTATACTTTCTTCCCCCATCTATCCAAAGCTCTGGAATCTTTGTCAGAGGGTACTGGATTTTTTGCAATGGAAGCCTTAACCCCTTTTGGACCCGGGGAAATAGTTTCTGGATCAGCAGAAGGGTTTTTGTAAAGAAAGTGAGAGTCAGGGACTCTATAATACCTATCTGGCTTGGCTGGAGCAGGGGGCAAAGAGTCAGGAGATAAGCTGGATTCAGAGAACACATCATCCACAATGTCTAGTACAGGCGGAATAGCCAGGGGCCTGTGCTGAGGCAGTAAGAGGAAATCCCTGAGCCTTTTCTTGGATTCTGAGTATTCCTGACTTTCCCAATGGAAATGTTCCCTCATGGTATGTAAAGTTTCCCCAAAAGAGTAATCCACAGTAGGAGAGGCTGAAGGGATAGATTCCTCAGCATCAGAGTCCTCATAGGGGGCTAAAGCGTATCCCTGGTCTGAACAGGAATCAGAGGAAATGGAAACCTGATCAGAGGAGTCATAGTCTGTATCCTGCCTAGGCCTTTTCTCAGGAGGGGGATGGGAACCCCCGATTAGAGTAATGAGGTCTTCGGCCATTTTAAGCATCTGTTTCTTAGGCATGGAGGACTGTCCAGGAGAATGCTGTACTTGTTTCTTTGTCTTTAATGGTACCTTTGTCTTGGCTGTAGATTTAATGGTAAGTTGTGAAGGTTTGAAAACACCCTCAGAAGCCGGTGCCTGTTCAGCGGCTCCAGACCCATCTGAAGGATTAGTTTCCGTAGGCCCAATACCTTGAGTTTCCAGAGGCCTAGTTGTCTCCACGTGGGAGTCGGAAGCGGCCTGTTGCTCTGAGGTAGTGGGTGTCAGGGGCTGCGAAAGCGCCTCACTGAGAACCGGCAACTGGTCTAGAAGAGGTTTAGTCGTCGGTTTTGGACATCGGATGCCTGTCTTTATCTCTGTGTTTTTTCAGAATTGCGGTCGTCGGTTGATCCGACGGCATAGTATAATTGAACCTTCGGCCAAAGTAGTGCAAAGCAAAATCAAAACGTCTTTTTATAGTGCGTTTGTTAAATCTAGCACAAAACCGACAACTAGTGATGTCATGATCAGGGCCTAGGCATGGAATACAGTAAGAGTGGAAGTCCTTATGAGGTATTTGCTTCCCACAAGAAATACAATTAACTTTTTCTGACATCGGTCTGAGGTAAGAAAAAAGTTTCCCCAATGGGGTACTTAGCTTTATTGAAGACTTCGGATCTGAAATTCAACTTCGAAAATCTCAGGAGTCGGCCGACCGGCACTTGCGAACTGCTTCTGCTTTGGGCACCACGCGGCAAGAAAGACTGAAGAAAATGGCGTCAGATGCTTCTTATATACCCCTGGCGCACTGATGTCAGGGAAGAAGCAACAGCAACCGACGCTGGACCAAGACTTTGAAACTCTGGCCGACTGCGGGACAGCCTGACGGCAGGATAACCCAAGTGTGATGACTGCAGCAGTGTAACACGATGAACATCTTAGCAGTGTCACAGAAAAGACAAATGAAAGCTAAGGGAACTGCAACATGTACGAACACGAAGTAGCTCTTTAATAGCTCATAGCCTCATTCATCTGCTAAGTGCTAGACAAACTGTTGTAGCCAAAAATGTACAGTTCACATCTCTGTGCTTGCAAAAAAACAAGCTAAAATAAAATTGTATAATCTGCTAAAATATTAATATTACATTCAGACTTCATTCTGTCCAATTTACTCTCAGCTAAATAATAAATACCTGCCAACATTCTTCAGAACAAGGAAACCAAGGATCATATCCGAAGAACATGGCTCATATGAGGATGCTCCTGTTCACTGCAAAGTACAGTTTTGTACCTACCATAAATGTAGATGTTCGAGGATCCACATTGCTGCAGTCCTAACTATTGGGTAGTCCGCTGTCCAGTCGGCCCGAATACCAGAGTATATGGCTGACGTCGGTCAGGGCGCATTAGACTGACGTCAGTACGTCAGGGTACTAATGCGCATGACCGACGTCATATCCTCAGTCTTTTCTTGCCCCAGATGTCAGAAGACCCTAAAAAGACAAGGCCCAAAATACCTGCACCAAAAATATGTACATTATATACAAAAATATATACAAAAATATCAGCAGATAACCTCACCTACACAACCACCCCTAAACACAGAGGGAAGGAGGGAGGTATTGGACTGCAGCAATGTGGATCCTCGAACATCTACATTTATGGTAGGTACAAAACTGTACTATGTTCTTCGCTCCACATTGCTGCAGTCCTAACTATTGGGTAGAATCCCAAAGCAGAGGTAAGGGAGGCTGGCAAATCATAAAGAAGCAGGAGCTGACAACATGCCTTGCAAAATAGCTGTGGCAAAACCAGCCCTAGACTTAGAGTAGAGAGGAAGGTGATAATGCTTAGAGAAAGTATGCACTGAACTCCAAGTAGCTGCCTCCAAAATATCCTTAGTTGCCACCCCCCTTAGAAATGCTGTTGAAGTGGCAGTAGCCCTAGTGGAATGAGGCCTAATCCCAGCTGGAATCTCCTTGCCATGATGGGAATAACAAAATGAAATGCAAAACCCAATCCACCTAGAAATAGTCTGTTTTGACACAGGCTTGCCCTGTGAACTCAAAGCAAAAGAAACAAACAACTGCTGAGACTGCCTAAAATCCTTAGTCCTGCTTAAATAATAACGCAATTGCCTATGTACATCTAAAGTGTGCAAAATCTTTTCCCCTTTATTTTGGGGGTCCGCATAAAAAGTAGGCAAATGAATAGTTTGGTTTAAAGCCACACTAGAAACCACCTTAGGCATAAAGGAAGGATTAGTACGTAATGATACCCTATCCTTATGGAAAATCAAAAAGGGCTCTACTGCCATAAGGGCCTGCAACTCAGACACCCTTCTTGCAGAAGTAATAGCCAACAGAAAGGCAGTCTTCCATGACAAGTATTTCAATTCAGCAGTAGCCGCAGGCTCAAAAGGTTGTAGAGTAAGTTTTTCCAACACAAAATTGAGATCCCAAGCAGGAGTAGGAGCTCTACGTGGGGGTCTTATATTCTTTGCCCCTCTAAGAAACTGCTTGAACAAAGGATGCGAAAACAATGGTGGGTCACAATCATAGTGAGCTGAAATTGCTGCAGCATGAATCTTAATGGAAGAGAAGGACAAACCTTTGTCCAATAACTCAGTAAGATATTGAAGAGCCACACTCAAATTAGGCTCAGAAATCTCCAAATTCTTTGCTGTACTCCAAAATAAAAATCTCTTCCATTTTTCTGCGTACACTTTCCTTGTACTAGGTCTTCTAGCTTCCATAATCACATTTAAAACTTGTTGAGGAAGTTGAGACCTGCTGTGTTTCAACACAGAATATGCCAGGCTGTTAGATGAAGAGAGTGAAGCTTGACACTGAGCAGATGACCGTCCTTCTGAGATAACAGATGTGGAATCAAAGGTAAAGGCCACGGAGGCTTCCTTACCAGACTCCTTAGTAGTGGGTACCAGTGTTGCCGAGGCCAATCTGGAGCTATCAAAATCATCCTTGGCTTGTCTTGTCTGACTTTTAATAGCACCTTTGGAAGAAGAGGCAGAGGTGGAAAGGCATACACATGAAGGTTTTTCCAAATGAAAGACAGAGCATCCACTTTCCAAGCTGTGTGATGAAACCCCTTTGTGCAAAACTTTGGCAGCTGGTGGTTTAGTGGAGAAGCGAACAGATCTATGTCTGGAGTTCCCCATGACACTGTCAATTTCTGAAATACATGAAGATCCAGTTTCCACTCGTGGGGATCCATGATTTGTCTGCTTAACACATCTGCTAAGGAGTTCTGTGCTCCCAGCAGAAACCTTGCCTGAAGAGTTAGTTGCAAGCTTAGCGCAGTCTCCCATAAAATCATTGCTTGCCTGCATAGAGGATAAGAATGTGTTCCCCCTTGCTTGTTGATGTACCACATGACAGTTGTGTTGTCTGTTAGAATCAACACCTGCCCTGGAAGAAGTAACTCCTTGAAAGCCATTAATGCAAACTGGACTGCTAACATCTCCTTCATGTTGATATGTAGATGCTGTAGTCTGGCAGGCCACTTGTCTTGTATCCACTTCCCATTTAGATGAGCTCCCCAAGCAATGTCCGAGGCATCTGTCATTAAAATCTGACTCGCCTCTGGCCGGGTCACAGAGAGTCCCTTGTTTAGGTGACATTCCTGAGCCCACCACAAAAATTCTTTTTGAAGGCAAGGTATTATTTGAATGACAGTGTCCAAATCCTGGCAGTGCTGTGTCCATACATTTTGAGATACCATTGTAGCTTCCTCATATGCAGTTTGGCATTGGGAAGCACCAGAATACAAGATGCCATGAACCCTAATGCTTGAAGGACTGTCCTTGCAGTCAGCACGGACTGATGAGAAAGTTGATGGAAGTAAAGTGATAGACTCTTTTGTTTGTCCGGGGTTAAAAGGCCATCTGGGCTGCTGTATTCAGTCTCACACCCAGAAAGCACATGTCTTGAGAGGGTACTAGACTGGACTTTATTTCGCTCACAGAATACCCTAGGCATCTTAGCACTGCTATAACATATTCCAGATGCTGTAGAAGGTCTTCCTTTCTTGAGCCAGAATCAGGCAGTCGCCCAAGTAAGGATAGATTTGAATTCCTTTTAGCCTGAAGTAAGCTAACACTGGAGCCAGAACCTTTGTGAATACTCTTGGGGCAGTAGATAAGCCAAAGGGCAATGCAGAGAACTGATAATGAGAATTTCCAGCTCGAAACCGCAGATACTTCCTGCAACTTAGCCTTATAGGCACATGAAGGTAAGCTTCCTTGAGATCTAAAGTTACCATCCAGTGATCTTTGCCCAACAGAGGTAAAAGCTGTTATAACGTCAACATCTTGAACTTGGGAATGTCCAGATAAGTGTTGAGGATAGATAAATCCAAAATTGGTCTCCACGTGTTCCCCTTCTTTGGTACTAGGAACAGGCGAGAATAAAATCCTAGGCCCCTTTCTGATACAGGGACTGGCTGAATGGCCCCTATCTGGAGCAACTGAGAAATTTGCTTGTGAGCCTCTTGTCTTTGTGGAGGAGGAACGTCTGGCATGCCTTTGAAAGGGGGCAATGTATGGAAATAAAACCTGTAACCGTGGAGAATGATATCCAACACCCATCTGTCCTGAGTAATTAAATCCCAATTTTCTTTGAAAAGAGACAGTCTTCCTCCCAAAGGAGCTGCCAGACGAGAATCTACTGGCAGCTGAAAAGGCAGGTCATTGGGTCTGCTTACGAAAGGACTGACCCCTGCCCTCACCAGAAGTCTGAGCAGGTGAACTCCCCGTTCTAGGCCTAAAAGAACCTTGAGCTCTGCCCCTACCACGTCTAGACCTACCCCTAGACTGGGAATCATAAGCAGGATATGTCCACCCTTACTTAGCAGGCCAATTTCTACTAAACTTCGGTGGCTGCACCTGCAAAAAATCTTTAACAGTTTGCATAGACTTAGCTTTGTCCTCCATTTTCTTTAAAACTGCTTCCACAGGCGAACCAAACAACACATCAGACTGTAAAGGAGCATCCAAAATCCTTGTCTTAACATGCTCAGCTAAATTCTGATCCCTCAACCAGGCATGCCTGCGAAGAACAGAACTAGTGGCAGCCACCCTCGAGGAGGCCTGTACAGCATCAAAACCACATTGCAAAGAATGCTTACCCACTTGTTCAGACACATGAACTAAATCCAGCAACTCTTTACACTCAATACCTTCCGCCAAAGCATCCACCTTAGATTTCAATTGTGAAAGGAGATAATTTTGATATTTTAGCATGTGAAACTGACAATTCAACGCCCTCATGGCTAAAGTGGAAGAAGTATACACTTTCTTTCCCCATCGATCCAAAGCCCTTGCCTCTTTATCAGTGGGAACAGGGTTTTTAACCACAGAGGCCTTAACACCTTTAGGTCCCTGAGAAACAGTTTCCGGGTCTGCCCTAGGACTCTTAAAAGATACTTATGAGCTTCAGGCACCCTATAGTACCTATCAGGCTTAACAGGAGCAGGAGGCAAAGAATCAGGGTTCAGAGAGGCCTCTGCAAAAACATCTTCCACCACATTCAACACAGGAGGTATAGCTAAGGGCCTATGCTGGGGTAAAACAAGAATTCCCTAAGCCTTTTCCTGGAATCAGAGTAATCCTGTCCTTCCCATTTAAAGTGCTCCCTCATGGAATGCAGAGTCTCTGAAAATGAGAAATCCTCAGGAGGAGAAGCTGTAGGAGTGGAATCATCCACATCAGAATCAGAATAAGGAGGATACTCCTGCAAATCTTCCGCAGAAGACTCAGAAGCCTCTGAACACTGTTCAAAACTATCAAACTCAGGTTCCACCCTAGGCCTCTTATCAGGGGGGGGCATAGAACCTCTAATCATAGTAATCAAATCTTCTGCCATTTTAAGCATATGTTTCTTAGGCACAGAACCTGAAGAGCTAGGAGAAACCCCACTGAAGCTAAACTTGGCCTACCTCTCAAAGAAGTTTTGGAAACAGAAGGAGAGGCTCTAACTACCTTGGGAAGAGAGGGAAGCACAGTTACCTGAGAAGCCCCTCAGCCTGGCCTACCTCCTGAGAAGGCACATCCTGTAACAGTAAAGTCTCTGCCTGAGACTCCAAAGAAACTCCTGGCAAAACCTCTGGCTCCACTGAGTTTTCTAAAGAACCGACGTCCGGGACTGCCGGTTCATCAACCCTAGGCTTCGCTTTGTCCTTGCGCTTCTTGGAAGCGGCGCCGGAGCATCCGACGGCATTTTATAATTGCAACGCTTCCCAAACACTAACCTGGCACAGTCTAACCTTCTCTTAATAGTGCGTTTGTTAAACCTAGCACAAGAGCGGCATCCAACAACGCCGTGCTCAGGCCCTAAACAAGGTATACACAAGGTATGGTAATCCCTATGAGGTATCTGTTTCCCACAAGAAATACAGTTATTCACTTTTTCTGACATCCGGTTAAATACTGAGGCAAGAAAAACTAAAATGTTCCCCAACGGGGTACTTAGCCAACTCTGATTCGGTCTGAAACTCCGACTTCGGAAATATTTCAGAACGCCAACCTGCACTCGCAAAACTGCTTCTGCATCGGACCATGCGGCAAAAAAGACTGAGGATATGACGTCGGTCATGCGCATTAGTACCCTGACGTACTGACGTCAGTCTAATGCGCCCTGACCGACGTCAGCCATATACTCTGGTATTCGGGCCGACTGGACAGCGGACTACCCAATAGTTAGGACTGCAGCAATGTGGAACGAAGAACATCCAATTTCCTTCTTTACCACTATAACTACTCT